>NC_057401.1:36801494-37101494 GCF_019320065.1 Cervus canadensis
CAAAACACTCTCCGACATAAATCACAGCAGGATCCTCTATGACCCACCTCCCGGAATGTTGGAAATCAAAGCAAAAATAAACAAATGGAACCTAATGAAACTTAAAAGCTTTTGCACAACAAAGGAAACTATAAGCAAGGTGAAAAAGACAGCCCTCAGATTGGGAGAAAATAATAGCAAATGAAGAAACAGACAAAGGATTAATCTCAAAAATATACAAGCAACTCTTGAAGCTCAATTCCAGAAAAATAAATGACCCAATCAAAAATGGGCCAAAGAACTAAACAGACATTTCTCCAAAGAAGACATACAGATGGCTAACAAACACATGAAAAGATGCTCAACATCACTCATTTTCAGAGAAATGCAAATCAAAACCACAATGAGGTACCATTACATGCCAGTCAGGATGGCTGCTATCCAAAAGTCTACAAGCAATAAATGCTGGAGAGGGTGTGGAGAAAAGGGAACCCTCTTACACTGTTGGTGGGAGTGCAACTTAGTACAGCCGCTATGGAAACAGTGTGAGATTTCTAAAAAACTGGAAAATGAACTGCCATATGGAACCCAGCAATCCCACTTCTGGCTACACACTGAGGAAACCAGATCTGAAGAGACACATGCACCCCAACTGTTCATTGCACACTGTTTATAATAGCCAGGACATGGAAGCAACCAGATGCCCATCAGCAGTATGAATGGATAACGAAGCTTGGGTACATATACACCATGGAATTTACTCAGCCGTCAAAAAGAATCATTGAACCAGTCTAAATGAGATGGATGAAAACTGGAGCCCCCTTATACAGATGTGAAAGGTAAGCCAGAAAGAAAAGAACATTACAGCATACTAACACATATATATGGAATTTAGAAAGATGGTAATGATAACCCTATACGCAAAACAGAAAAAGAGACACAGATGTACAGAACAGACTTTTGGACTCTGTGGGAGAAGGCGAGGGTGGGATGTTTCGAGAGAACAGCATGTATACTATCTATGGTGAAACAGATCACCAGCCCAGGTGGGATGCATGAGACAAGTGCTCGGGCCTGGTGCACTGGGAGACCCAGAGGAATCGGGTGGAGAGGAGGTGGGAGGGGGGAATCGGGATGGGGAATAAGTGTACATAAATCTATGGCTTGATTTCATATCAAATGTATGACAAAACCCACTGAAATTTTGTGAAGTTAATTAGCCTCCAACTAATAAAAAAATTAAAAAAAAAAAAAAAAGATCTGTTAAAGAGTTAATATAAAAAAATATATAAAGAACTCATACAACTTAACCCCTGGATTAGGAAATGGCAACCCAGTCCAGTATTTTCACCTAGAAAATTCCATGAACAGAGAAGCCTGGCAGATATAGTCCGTGGGGTCACAAAGAGTCGGACACAACTGAGTGTCTAAGCACATACAATTTAATAGTAAAAAACAAACACAAAAATCAATTTAAAATGGGTAAATGTTATGAACATATATTTTCCCAAAGATATACAGATGGCCAACAGGTACATTAAAAGATGTTCAACATCACTAACCATCAGGGAAATGCAAATCAAAACCACAATGAAATATCTCTTCACATCTATTAGAATGTCTATTATTGGAAAAACAAGAAATAGCAAGTGTTGGCAAAGATGTGGAGAGAAAGGAACCCTCATGCATTGTTGTTAGGATTGTAAATTGTTGCAGGTACTGTGGAAAACAGCATGGAGATTTCTCAAAAAAAAATCAAAATAGAATTACCATATGATCCAGCAATTCTACCTATGAAATGCATTTAAGGAAAACAAAAATACTAGCTCAAAAAATATATGCACCCCCATATTTGTTACAGCATTATTTACAGTAGCCAAAATATGGAAACAGTCTAATGTCCATCAACAGATAAATGGATAAAGAAGATGTGTATTTATATTCAATGGAATATTCTCTGATTTAAAAAATGGAATCTTATCATTTGTGACAACATGAATCAACCTTGTGGACATGATGCTAAGTGAAATGTCAGACAAAGAAACATGAATACTATACGATCTCACTTATATGTGAAATCTAAAACAACAGCAGATACAGGGAACATATTAGTTGTTGCCTGAGGCTGGTGTGAGGGTGGGGCAAATGGGTGTTGTTATTGTTCAGTCACCATTGTGTCTGACTCTTTGTGACCCCATGAACTGCAGCATGCCAGGCCTCCCTGTCCCTCACCATCTCCTGAAGTTTGCTCAAGTTCATGTCCATTGCATTGGTGATGTCATCCAAACATCTCATGCTCTGATGCCCTCTTCTTCTGCCCTCAATCTATCCCAGCATCACAGACTTTTCCAATGAGGCGTCTGTTCATGTCAGATGACCAAAATACTGGAGCTTCAGCTTCAGCATCAAGTCCTTCTAACAAGTATTCAGGGTTGATTTCCCTTAAGATTGACTGGTTTGATCTCCTTGCTGTCCCAAGGGACTCTCAGGAGTCTTCTCTAGAATCACAGTTTGAAGGCATAAATTCTTTGGCTTTCTGCCTTCTTTATGGTCCAGTTCTCACAACCATACGTGACCACTGGGAAGACCATAGGCTTGACTATATGTACCACTGTTGGCAGAGTAATATCTCTGCGTTTCAACACGCTGTCTAGGTTTGTCATTGCTTTCCTGCCAAGAAGCAATCGTCTTCTGATTTCATGGCTGCAGTCACCATCTGCAGTGATTTTAGAGCTGAAGAAGAGGAAATCTGTCACAACTTCCACCACTTCCCCTTCTATTTGCCATGAAGCAATGGGGCTGGATGCCATGGTCTTAGTTTTTTTTTTTTTTAATATTTAGTTTTAAGCCAGTTCTTTCACTCTCTTCCTTCATCCTCATCAAGAGGCTCTTTATTCCTGTTTGTCTCTGCCATTATGGTGGTATCATTCACATATCTGAGGTTGTTGAAGTTTATCCCACCTATCTTGATTCCAGCTTGTAATTCATCCCTCTTTGCAATCCCATGGACTATAGCCTGCCAGGGTCCTCCATCCATGGGATTTTTCAGGCAAGAATACTGGAGTGGGTTGACATTTCCTTCTCCAGGAGGTCTCCCCGACCCTGGAATTGAACCCCTGTCTCTTGCACTGCAGGCAGACTCTTTATCATCTGAGCCACCAGGGAAGCCCTTGAAACTCATCCAGCCTGGCATTTCTCATGATGTGCTCAGTGTATAGTATAAGCAAACAGGGTGACAGCAGACAGCCCTGTTGTACTACTTTCTCAATCTTGAACCAATTGTTTGTTCCATACAGGGTTCTAACTGTTGCTTCATGACCTGCTTACAGGTTTCTCAGGAGACAGGTAAGATGCTCTGGTATTCCCATCTCTTTAAGAGCTTTCCACAGTTTGTTATGATCCACACAAAGGCTTTAGTGTAGTCAATGAAACAGAGGTAGACTTTTTTTCTGGAATTCCCATACTTTCGCTACAATCCAGCAAATGTTGGCAATATGATCTCTGGTTCCACTGCCTTTTCTAAACCCAGCTTGGACACCTGGAAGTTCTTGGTTTGCATAATGCTGAAGCCTAGCATGCAAGATTTTAAGCATGACCTTACTAGCATGCGAGATGAGTGCAATTGTCCAATGGTTAGAACATTCTTTGCTTCCCTGGTGGCTCAGAGGTTAAAGCGTCTGCCCGCATTGCGGGAGACCTGGGTATGATCCCTGGGTCAGAAAGATCCCCTGGAGAAGGAAATGGCAACCCACTCCAGGATTCTTGCCTGGAGAATCCCACGGAGGGAGGAGATTGGTAGGCTATAGTCCACGGGGTCACAAAGAGTCAGACACAACTGAGTGACTTCACTTCACTTTACTAGAACTTTCTTTAGTATTACCTTTTTCTTGGGAATTGGGATGAGGATTGACCCTTTCCAGTCCTGTGGCCACTGCTGGGTCTTCCAGATTAGCTGACATATTGAGTGCAACACCTTGATGGCATCATCCTTTAGGGTTTTAAATAGCTCTACTGGAATTCTATCACATCCACTTACTTTATTAACAACAGTGCTTCCTAAGGCACACTTGACTTCACACTCCAGAATGTCTGGCTCTGTGTGACTGACCACACCAGCATAGTAATCTGATTCATTAAGATCTTTTTTGTACAGATCTTCCATGTATTCTTTCCACCTCTTCTTGATCTTTCCCCTTTGTGGATCACTGCCTTGTCGTGGAGAAGCAGCCTGTATAACTTAATGATTCTATGAGCCATGCTGTGTAGGGCCATCCAAGATGGACAGGTTATAGTGGGGAGTTCTGAAAAAACATGAACTGGAGGAGGGAAAGGCAAACCACCCCAGTATATATGCCATGAGAACCTCATGAATTGTATAAAAGGACAAAAAGATATGATACCAAAAGATGAGTTCCCCAGGTTGGAAGGGATAAATGGGTGAAAGGAGTCAAAGGTACAAACTTCCAATTATAAAATAAGTAAGTCTTGAGGATGTATTGTACTTCATGGTGACTATAGTTGATAAAGTTGCATTGCATATTTGGAAGTTGCAAAGTAAATCTTAAAACATTTTTCTTCTCATCATAAGAAAAAAATTCTGTAACTGTGTATGTTTGCAGATGCTAACCAAACATGTTATGATGATCAGTTCATATTATATACAAATAGAGTCTTTATGTTATATGCCTGAAACTAATACAATGTTGTATGTCAACTATACTTCATTTTTTTTAAAAAAGAGGAATAATAAAACAAATTTCAAAACTTTATAGTAGGAGTTTAATGAGTTAATACATGTAAAGCATTTAAAACATTGTTTAGCTGCTGCTATTGTTATTATTATTATTACATGTCTTAACTTTAGTGGGTAGATTGCATTATTTTTAGTTAATCTTAAGATTAAAAATGTGAGCCTGAGTGTTAACCTGAGTATTAACCCCGGGCTACCAGCTATATGAGTGTATTATACAGCTTGGACTGCCATAATCAAAACAGACTGTGCATCTTAAACAATAGACATTTATTTTCTCACAATTTTGGTGGCTAAAAGTCCAAGATCCCAGTGCCAGCATGATTGATTTCTGGTGAGAACGCTCTTCCTGGCTTGTGGAAGCTACCTTTTGCTATGTGCTCACGTGGTGTCTTCTTTATGAGAGGGAGAAGGAGAAGGAGTGCTCACTCTGTTGTCTCTTATAAAGGCACTAATCTCATCAGACCAGGACATACTCCCCCCAACCATGAGCTCATCTGAACCTAATTCTAAGTCTCCCAAAGGTTTCACCTTCAAATATCACACTGAGGGTTAGAGCTTCAACATACACATTTTGTTGGTGGACGCAATTCAGTCCATGTCAATGAATTTAGACACTAGTTTTTCTCTCTAAGCTGAGTTTCTCCATGTGTAAAATGTGTAACACGTGGGTTAGAACAGAACAGAGCCATTGTGAGATTTAAATGATTATTTTCTTCTACTGCTTCTTTCTGTTGTTTTGTGATGATTTCCCCCATTGTTTTGTGATGATTTTCCCAATACAGACAAGTATTGTTTTTTGTTAAAAGAAAAATAACAATAAGACACAATCTCCTAAGAGGAAAGGAAGGGTGTCTCTTCTGTTCTTATTGGCTTTTTGTCCTGCCTGTCTTTTGCTTTCAAAATTGCTCCTGATGTAGCCTCAGCCAATCTCCAGACACAGCTCTCCTCTAATTCCCCAAGCAATGTATCTTCTTGCCAAATTAGACTACTCCTCACCTCCACAGTCTTGGTCTGATTGCCTAGAATATGCTATTGATCAAATCTATTAGGTGAAATTTCACCTCTATAAAGCTTTTCTAAGGGGCTTCCCTGATGGCTCAGTGGTAAAGAATCACCTGGCAATGCCGGAGATGTGGGTTCTATCCCTGAGTCAGGAAGATCCCTTAGAGAAGGAAATGGCAACCCATGCCAGTGTTCTTGCCTAGGAAATCCCAGGGACAGACGAGTCTGGCAGGCTAAAGTCCATGGGGTCACAAGAATTAGACAGGACTTAGCGATTAAACAGCAACAGCAACAAAGCTTTTCTAAATCACTCTGTAGAAGTAAAGTCTCTCCTAAGAGCATCATCAGTACTTTGGGCCATTCTTAGAAATATTTTTTATTTGCTTTGTATTATAGCTGTGTGCAGTTGTTACATACTTTCCTATCAGTGAAAGCACTCTGAAAGAACCAGATTGTCTTTCACAGCATTTAGTATAGAGTAATCTTCCACTTTCTAAATGGATTGAAACAATTGCAGGGGAAGGTGCTGGATTGAAATTTTCCTTTGTACTTTTATTGCAAAAAGAGATGGTTGGGAACAAAAGCAGGGTACTGTGCATGCTCTCTACATACAACATCACCTAAGGGGTGGGCAAACTGCCTAAGGCAGCCCTCTGACCCAATCCCTGGACACACCCCTACCCTCACCTCTTATAAGGAACAAGCTCACCCTCCTCAGGGAGCAAGCAAACAAAGGACCCTGTTGTTTCTTCTCATTCCCCACTGCTGCAGCAAGGGCCCCAATAAAGCCCTGTCTGAAAAAGAAAGAGATGATTATATTCATTATAATGAATTAAAGTCCATGGAGGAAATGGCTTTCTCAAGAGAAACAGCTTTTGACTACTCAAGAAGAAGTAATTATATCCACAAAGTTGTTGCATTAATTTAAATAATAGTCAAGTATTCATTAAATTCCCTGAAGACCAGTAACTAGCTTAAGTTAATACTGCATATACTTGAATACAATAAAAATAATTTATTCAACATTTAGGAGTTTACAGACTATTTCTATGTATATGGGTCATCACATCAGACCTATAAGATGGACAAAAGAATAATTTTTTTTTATCAGCTCTACAGAACAAAACTTCAAGTTGAAAGGATGTGACTTCACCAGGGTCACAGGCTATTATACACTGAAACCATGACTAAATTTCCAATCTTCTTCCTCCTGATCTACTTTTTATGAGACAATAGGTTATCTCTTACCACACAGATTATCTTAAAAACTGTTTCGCAATCTATGCAGTTTAGTAAATCAGACGAGTAGCTTCCTCTACCCTCCTGTCTTTAATCATAATGTGAATTTTTGCTACACTTCAAGTTTTCATTTGATTAAACCTAAAGTGGAACAGATTTCAACTGATTGCAAAAGCCCCAGAGAAAACCCTCATGTGATTAGGCCAATCTTTTTTTTTTTTCTGTATGGTTTTCTATTACTTTAGTAAACTGCCATACTGCATTTACCTAGCGTATGCAATTTATAAAAACATATCATCTTCCTATTAATTCTCTGTTTATTAAAAACTCTGAAAACCAGCTAAGTAGCTTTAATTTTAAAAAGTCCTGATACTGCTTCCTTGCAGAATGCATCAGTGCATATTAAATGATGTATGACATATGACACACCAAATACTAGTTTGTTTCTTCTTAAAATGTAACAGTATTTGATCAAAAGTTCACAGACTTTAAGCATCTCTCATTGATGTATTTTCTAGTAATTGACTTGTTTGGCTCTGGGTTATTGCTTCCCTTTATTTTTTCCTCATAATATATTGTTCTCAAGCTTTGTTTCCAAAATAACTGCTTGTTTAGTAATAATAACAATTATAATTTCTACTGAGTAATAACTTTAATTCTATTTCTCCAAGGAAAACTCACCAGTATTTAGAATTTTTTGTAGACTCATTAAGCAGCCTCAATTAAATACATGCAGATGGAATTCATTAGGTGATTTCCTCTGGAAGATGATGTTCAGTTTATTTCTATTGTGTTGAAGTGGATGCCATGGTTGATTCCCTTTCATGTGACTCTTGGGGCTTTTTTTAGCATGATCCTCTTTGGTTGAGAGGACTGTGCTGACCTTTTAGAATTGCAACAGGATCCATGACCTCGTCCTGATGGTTAAGAGACTTGCTCTGTACTTCCAAACCTTTGACTTAGCTTCTTCCTATGATGTCCATTAGGGCTCGTTTCTTTCATGTCAGTGTTGTCAGGATGCTGCTTTGTAACGGGGAAAGAAAGCCCTTCAGATTATAAGTGCTACTTCATCTAGATTTCAAGATCGTAGCTTTCCATTGAGTTTCCTAGGAAGTGGTATTCACTATACTTTGAAGCCAAGACTCTTAGAGACAGAGTTCAAAGAGCTGTTTTGAGAAAGTACTGTCATGTTCATCTAGATGGTAAATGCAGAGTGTGACTCCATTTCAGGACGTTCTGAATGTTTTGTAGTGGCTGAATTAAAGATAAATACTTTTTGACAGAGTATGTCATAGATAGATTGAAAACTTGGGTTCTAGTGATGTGGAGAAGTCCTGGTATCTGGGAAATGTAGTAGCAGACCTGCCACATTCTTCACACCTGGAAGAGGTGTCAGGATGACACTGAAGCTGAATCTGTAACTCCAAGGTATAGTCTTTCCCATTTGGCTCATTCCTTCCAAAGTTTGCACCCCAGCCACAATATGCTGAAAGCCTGCCACAACAGGTATGACATTCTAATAGAACACGGAAAAGGTCCTTTGAGAACCAATTGTACCTGAAATGTCATAGCCTTAGAAATTCCTGTTTGCCTAGAACACGATTCTAAAAGGAAAATGAATACAGGATTTTGATAAAATATAAACCCCATCTAATTGTTGGGAAGACCACATACAGGCTGAAATGTGTAACACAGGTACAAATAAACAGTTGGAAAAGCAGATTGTAGGCTCTGGGTCATGTAAACAAGCTAATGTTAACAAATTTAAAAAATAAGAACAGAATCACAGCTGCTGTTTAAACTGCTTCCGAAGAATAGCCAATCCGTATCAATATTATAATGCTTTCTGAAAGAGGAAAACGTTCTCAGTCTTCAAAAATGTTAGAAACAAAAACTTACAACTGACCCACAAGTGCATGTCACAATTTCAAGGTTACAGGACTGAGGAACAATTCTGGAAATTCTGTTACCTGCATGATAAAAAGGAAGTTGCAGGGCCATGTGGACTTTGGTTAGACTTTGGTGTAGCCTCACAAAGCTTGGAAGTCGGTAATGAAAATTTAACTCTTTAACATACTTAGGTACTCCAGGATGATGTTCATTACCAACTTGTGTATTGACTACCACATCACGTGTATATTTTATTGAAAACCTTGAATGCCATTAGACATGGCAAATGTCTAGTGAGTTCCCAAATGCCATCCAAGGTGGCCTCCAGTGAACTTTGCTCCCTGGTATTCATGGATAGTGTGGAAATGACAGTGTGTGTATTCCAAGGTTAGATCATTAAAGACATCGCAGCACCTGCTTTGCTCTCTCTTGGATCACTCTGGGGAAAGCTAAGTGCTGAGGTATGAAGACATTCAAGAAGACTTATGTTGAGGTCTATGTAGGGAGAAACTGAGGTCTCCTGCCAGCATTTACTTGACAGCATTGGAAGTGAGCTACCTTGGATGCTGATCCTTCCAATCACCTCTTGAGCACAAACTCAGGAGAGACTCTAAATCAGATCCATTCAGCAAACTGCTTCCTAATTCCTGAGTCAGAATTTGTGAGATACTATATGTTTATTGTTCTAAGATAATAACTTTAGGGGTAATAGTTTATGCAGCCACAGAAAACCAATACAAATGTGTAAGGTATTGTTCTCCAAAATCTAGTTCATCAAAAATGTGCTTCTGGCTGAGACTTCCCCAGACCTTTTTCAAAATGTTAAGAGTCTAGGTCATAGAGGATAACCAATAGCAAAAAAATGGGGACAATGAAGCACTGTTTCAGCTCTGCTTTAGTAACTTGGCTCTAATGATCAGAGGAATCAGAAACATCCTGCTGCTCATTCGGTATTCTTCACTCTCTCTGGTTTGAACCACTTAAATGGCACCTGAATTGGAAGAACTCTGGAAATAAACATAATGGATTCCAAACATTTTTGCTTGAGTGCCTTAAATTTCTAGCTACACCACTGGGTAATTCAGAATTGAAAGGACCACTGCAGTGGTAAATATATAAGAGTGTTGCACTAAAAATGACTGAGAAGAGCACCTGGAGAAGGGTTCCAAGATTCAAGAGGGCGGACCCATTTCTTTTCAAATCCCTTGACTTTTACCTCATGTGCTAGGTAGCACACTTGCAAAGTTGCAATACATGGAACAGAGGCTGGACCAAGCCAGGGTTGCGGGTATGATGGGTGGTGTGGGAGGAACAGGGGGTGTGCAGTGAAAAATCATGGAGAAGATAGTTCAAAAGAAAACTTGAAATCTGAGAAACACTTCTTTTGGAATTTAAAGTGTCCCTTACCAAAAGAGGCATAAACTTGGAGAAGACCCTCAAGAGAGTCCAGAAGAATGTAGCCATTACTTAGAATACGGGAAGTTGATAATAGGGACAGTTACTGGGAAGAAAGACTTTCAGAATCTATGGAAAGAACCAGAAAACCATCAGGATCATATGAAGAGAGGTGACACCAGAGGGATGTTATGCACATTTGGAGAACTTTTAAAATGTCTCTTGAGAAGAGAGCAGATGGAGGGTAGCCAGAGAAGATAGAAGAGAACATCTCAATAACACAGGCTTAGACCTTATAACCCCTAAGGGAAAGGTTAGTCTTCTAGGGTAAGAATGCTAGTTTAGAGGGGTCCTGGACAGATGATTTATTGAATGGCAACTTTACAATAGTTGAGCATGTTAAATTGATTAAACATTCAAATAAAACAGAAACACTTTTGATAGTGTGTATGATGACAAATAACTTTCATGTGGCTAAGAATTTCCTAAGAAAAAAAATCTGTCTGTAACATCCTTGGATGCTCAGTTGCCTGGCATACTCCCTGGCATATGGTTGGTACTCAGAAATATTTATTCAAACACAAAATTCAATTTTATCTAATTTTGTTAGTGAAGTTGTGCAATTCATCTTTTTGACCTCCTGAAGAGTTCCAGCAGCAAATAAGGTTTTTGCTTTGGGTTTGGGGTTGGTTTGATCTGCTCTTGCCACAGCTGCTGGAATATCCAGTTGGCATAAACAATGGTTTCTCTTCCCCCAGCTCAGGGCCTCATATTGTTCATGTGGTCCTGGAGAATCTCTCCTGTACCAGGCAGCTCGCTTATTAGTTCTATGTGGTTCCTCCATTTTGCAAATGGAAAATCTGAGAATTTTGCCAGGGCATACAGCTGGAGAAGAGTGAAACTGGGTTGGAACATTATTAGCTACACCCTAGTCTTCTTCCATCTTAGCTATATCCTAGTCCTCTTAGGTGTAGGAGAGACCCTAAACCAGATCCATTCAGGAAATGGAATCTTAGCTACACCCTAATCCTCTTCCATCTTACAGCATTATCAGTAGAACCATATCAGCCACGCTTCTGATTCCTGCCTCAAAACCAGCAGTAGCTGACCCTGAGCCATGAATTCTTTGTGAAATATAGAATTTAGAACATCAGTTTGGATTCCACTTACAATTGCTAAGTATGACAATGACTTGGAAAATGGGTTGATTAACCTGGAAAACAGTAATTTTTTTTCACCTAGATATTGGCATTGTGGATTCTAGTCTTCTATGCTATGTTTTCACCAGCTATGGATATCTGAGAAGCATGCAAAGAGAAAAATAAGATGACGCTCAGAAAGAGAAAGACAAATATCATATGATACCAAAAAATGTAAAATATTACACAAATTAAACCTGTCCATGAAACAGAAAGAGAATCACTGACATAGAGGACATACTGGTGGTTGCCAACAGAAAGGGGGTTGGGGAAAGAATAGAGTGGGAGGTTGGGGCTAGCAGATATAAGATTTTATATTCAGAATGGATAAACAACGAGGTCCTACTGTATAAAATAGAGAAGTATATTCAATATCCTATGATAAACCACAATGGAAAAGAATATTCTAAAAAAATGCATATATATATGTATAACTGAATCACTTTGCTATATAGCAGTAATGAATACAACACTGCAAATCAACTCTACCTGATTTTTCTTTTTTCTTCTTCTTTTTTTTTAATTTATCTTTATTAGTTGGAGGCTAATTACTTTACAATATTGTAGTGGTTTTTGTCATACATTGACATGAACTAGCCATGGATTTACATGTGTTCCCCATCCTGATCCCCCCTCCCACCTCCCTCCCCACCCCTTCCCTCTGGGTCTTCCCAGTGCACCAGCCCTGAGCACTTGTCTCGTGCATCCAACCTGGGCTGGCGATCTGTTTCACGTTTCATAATATACATGTTTCAATGCTATTCTCTCAGATCATCCCTCCCTCACCTTCTCCCACAGAGTCCAAAAGTCTGTTCTATACATCTGTGTCTCTTTTTCTGTTTGCATATAGGGTTATCATTACCATCTTTCTAAATTCCGTATATATGCGTTAGTATACTATATTGGTGTTTATCTTTCTGGCTTACTTCACTCTGTATAATGGGCTCCAGTTTCATCCATCTCATTAGAACTGATTCAAATGAATTCTTTTTAATGGCTGAGTAATATTCCATTGTGTATATGTACCATAGCTTCCTTATCCATTCATCTGCTGATGGGCATCTAGGTTACTTCCATGTCCTGGCTATTATAAACAGTGCTGCGATGAACATTGGGGTGCACATGTCTCTTTCAGATCTGGTTTCCTTGGTGTGTATGTCCAGGAGTGGGATTGCTGGGTCATATATAAAAGGAATCCAGATAGGAAAAGAAGTGAAACTCTCACTGTTTGCAGATGACATGATCCTCTACATAGAAAACCCTAAAGACTCTACCAGAAAATTACTAGAGCTAATCAATGAATATAGTAAAGCTGCAGGATATAAAATTAACACACAGAAATCCCTTGCATTCCTATACACCAAAAAGAGAAAACAGAAAGAGAAATTAAGGAAACAATACCATTCACCATTGCAACAAAAAGAATAAAATACTTAGGAGTATATCTACCTAAAGAAATAAAAGACCTATATATAGAAAACTATAAAACACTAATGAAAGAAATCAAAGAGGAGACAAATAGATGGAGAAATATACCATGTTCATGGATTGGAAGAATCAATATTGTGAAAATGAATATACTACCCAAAATAATCTATAGATTCAGTGCACTCCCTATCAAGCTACCAATGGTATTTTTCACAGAACTAGAACAAATAATTTCACAATTTGTATGGAAATACAAAAAAACCTTGATTAGCCAGACAATCTTGAGAAAGAAGAATGGAACTGGAGGAATCAACCTGCCTGACTTCAGACTCTACTACAAAGCCACAGTCATCCAGACAGTATGGTACTGGCACAAAGACAGAAATATAGATCAATGGTACAAAATAGAAAGCCCAGAGATAAAGCCATGTACCTATGGACACCTTATCTTTGACAGAGGAGGCAAGAATATACAATGGAAAAAACACAGCCTTTTTAACAAATGGTGCTGGGAAAACTGGTCAACCACTTGTAAAAGAATGAAACTAGAACACTTTTTAACACCACAAAAATAAACTCAAAATGGATTAAAGATCTAAATGTAAGACCAGAAACTATAAAACTCCTAGAGGAGAACATAGGCAACACACTCTCTGACATAAATCACAGCAAAATCCTCTACGACCCACCTCCCAGAATATTGGAAATAAAAGCAAAAATAAACAAATGGGACCTAATGAAACTTAAAAGCTTTTGCACAACAGAGGAAACTATAAGCAAGGTGAAAAGACAGCCTTCAGAACGGGAGAAAATAATAGCAAATGAAGCAACAGACAAAGGATTAATCTCAAAAATATACAAGCAACACCTGCAGCTCAATTCCAGAAAAATAAATGACCCAATCAAAAAATGGGCCAAAGAACTAAACACACATTTCTCCAAAGAAGACATACAGATGGCTAAGAAACACATGAAAAGATGCTCAACATCACTCATTATCAGAGAAATGCAAATCAAAACCACAATGAGGTACCATTACACTCCAGTCAGAATGGCTGCTATCCTAAAGTCTACAAGCAATAAATGCTGGAGAGTGTGGAGAAAAGGGAACCCTCTTACACTGTTGGTGGGAATGCAATCTAGTTCAGCCACTATGGAGAACAGTGTGGAGATTCCTTTAAAAAACTGGAAATAGATCTATCTGATTTTTAAAGGAAGCTAACTCTGCTGTCTATTCTGTGTTCGCCATTCTTCCACCCAACCCCCACCACGGCACATCCTCTGTAAGTAGAGTCTTAGTGCTTCTCTGCCTTGCTGTGTGTGTGCCCTGGGAGGAATCAATCCTGAAGTTTGCAGTTCCTGGGCATCTTTGTGCCCTCGCTTCCCACTGGGTTTGGTGAGAGATTTGAGGACAAAAAGAGGGAGATTGGGGTGCTTCTCTTCTTGTTCCCTTCTGGCTTCAGCACTAAGTTTTGGCAGAATCTGTGACCACAACTCCTACCATCACCTTCTTTCCAAAGCTCCAGGTCTCACAAGGCTCTAGAAATACTATCTCTACAACCTGGATTCCTCTTGCCTGAGGAGGTCACAGCTTTCTTTTATTGATAAATCTTAGAAGCCCTTCGTATCACTTGCCCGTCTCTTCAAATTGCCCGTAGCTCTCTAAGTCATCCCTTTATTCGCTTCTAAGATCCCAGTTGGATGAGGCTTTTGCTTCCTGCCAGGACCCTGCCTGGTGGAGTCACTCTAAGAGAAACACTTTTATCATCAAGATTTTTAATCAGGCTTTATAATCAGGATTTCTCAACCTCAGTAGTATTGTCCATGGAATTCTCCAGACAAGAATACTGGAGTCGGTAGCCATTCCCTTATCCAGGAGATTTTCATGACCCAGGGATTGAACCCCAGTCTGCTTCATTGCAGGCAGATTCTTTACCATTTGAGCCACCATGGAAGCCTATTGATATTTTAGGCTGGATAATTCTTTGCTGTTGAAGGAGCTGCCCTATGCTTTGGTAGATGTGTAGCAACATCTCTGGCCTCTATGCCTAAGCTGACTGTGGCTCAGATCATGAACTCCTTATTGCAAAATTCAGACTTAAATTGAAGAAAGTAGGGAAAACCACTAGACCATTCAAGTATGACCTAAATCAAATCCCTAATAATTATACAGTGGAAATGAGAAATAGAGTTAAGGGACTAGATCTGATAGACAGAGTGCCTGATGAACTATGAACGGAGGTTCATGACACTGTACAGGACACAGGGCGCAAGACCATCCCCAAGAAAAAGAAATGCAAAAAAGCAAAATGGCTGTCTGAGGAGGCCTTACAAATAACTGTGAAAAGAAGAGAAATGAAAAGAAAAGGAAAAAAGGAAAGATATACCCATTTGAATGCAGAGTTCCAAAGAATAGCAAGGAGAGATAAGAAAGCCTCCCTCAGTGATCAGTGCAAAGAACTAGAGGACAACAATAGAATGGGAAAGACTAGAGATCTCTTCAAGAAAATTAGAGATACCATGGGAACATTTCATACAAAGATGGGCTCAATAAAGGACAGAAGTGGTATGAACCTAAGAGAAGCAGAAGATATTAAGAAGAGGTGGCAAGAATACATTGAATAACTGTACAAAAAAGATCTTCACAACCCAGATAATCACAATGGTGTGATTAGTCACCTGTGGCCAGACATCCTGGAATGTTAAGTCAAGTGGGCCTTAGGAAGCATCACTACCAACAAAGTTTGTGGAGGTGATGGAATTCCAGTTGAGCTATTTCAAACCCTCAAAGATGATGCTGTGAAAGTGCTGCACTCAATATGCCAGCAACTTTGGAAAACTCAGCAGTGGCCACAGGACTGAAAAAGGTCAGTTTTCTTTTCAAGCCCTAAAAAAGGCAATGCCAAAGAATGTTCAGACTACTGCACAATGCACTCATCTCACATGCTAGTAATGTTCAAAATTCTCCAAGCCAGGCTTCAACAATATGTGAATTGTGAACTTCCAGACATTCAAGCTAGATTTAGAAAAGGCAGAGGAACCAGAGATCAAATTGCCAACATCTGATGGATCATCAGAAAAGCAAGAGAGTTCCAGAAAAGCATTTATTTCTGCTCTATTGACTATGCCAAAGCCTTTGACTGCATGGATCACAATAAGCTGTGGAAAATTCTTCAAGAGATAGGAATACCAGACCACCTGACCTACTTCTTGAGAAAAATGTATGCGGGTCAGGAAACAACAGTTAGAACTGGACATGGAACAACAGACTGGTTCTAAATTGGGAAAGGAGTACGTCAAGGCTGTATGTTGTCACCCTGCTTATTTAACTTATATGCAGGGTACATCATGAGAAATGCTGGGCTGGATGAAGCACAAGCTGGAATCAAGATATCCGGGAGAAATACCAATAACCTCAGATATGCAGATGATACCACCCTTATGGCAGAAAGTGAAGAAGAACTAAAGAGCCTCTTGATGACAGTGAAAGAGGAGAGTGAAAAAGTTGGCTTAAAGCTCAACATTCAGAAAACAAAGATCATGGCATCCAGTCCCATCACTTCATGGCAAATAGATGGGGAAACAGTGGAAACAGTGGCTGACTTTATTTTTGGGGGCTCCAAAATCACTGCAGATGGTGATTGCAGCCATGAAATTAAAAGACTCTTGCTCCTTGGAAGAAAAGGGACCAACCTAGACCAACCTAGACAGCATATTAAAAAGCAGAGACATTACTTTGCCAACAAAGGTCCATCTAGTCAAGGCTATGGTTTTTCTAGTAGTCATGTATGGATGTGAGAGTTGGACTATAAAGAAAGCTGAGCACTGAAGAATTGATGCTTTTGAACTATGGTGTTGGAGAGGACTCTTGAGAGTCCCTTGGACTGCAAGGAGATCCAACTAGTCCATCCTAAAGGAGATCAGTCCTGGGTGTTCAGTGGAAGGACTGATGCTGAAGCTGAAACTCCAATACTTTGGCCACCTGATGTGAAGAACTGACTCATTTGAAAAGACCCTGATGCTGGGAAAGATTGAAGGTGGAGGAGAAGGGGATGACAGAGGATGAGATGGTTGGATGGCATCACCGACTCAATGGACATGGGTTTGAGTAAACTCCAGGAGTTGGTGATGGAAAGCGAGGCCTGGCGTGCTGCAGTCCATGGAGTCCCAAAGAGTAGGACACGACTGATTGAACTGAACTGAATAAACAATAAGGGTCTTGCCAGTGGTGCTAGAGGAAAGAACCTGCAGGCAGGTCCAGGAGACTTAAGAGAAGAGGGTTCAATCCTAGGGGCTTTGCAGGTGGTGCTAGAGGTAAAGAACCCACCTGCCAATGCAGGAGATGAAAGAGACGTGGGTTTGATCCCTGGATTGGGAAGATCTCCTGAAGTAGGAAACGACACCCCACTCCAGTATTCTTGCCTGGAGAATCCCATGGACAGAGGAGCCTGGCTGGCTACAGTCCATAGGGTCACAAAGAGTTGGACATAACTGAGTAACTGAACAATAAAAAACAATTCCTCTGTGGCTCAGTGCTAAAAATCTGCCTGCAATGCAGTGGACATGGGTTCGATCCGTGAGTCAGGAAGATCCTCTGGAGGAGGAAATGGCAACCCAATCCAACATCCTTGCCTGGAAAATTCCATGGATAGAGGAGCCTCATGGACTACAGTCCTCGGGGTCATAAAAGAGTCGGACACAACTGAGTGACTGAGCACTCAATAAATTATAATAGAAAAGCATTTTGAAAAGAATATATGTATGTATATCACTTTGCTGTATAGCAGAAACTGACACAACATTGTAAATTAACTATATTCCAGTTTTTAAATGTTTATTTAAAAAAATGAATTACTGCTTTATATTAGTCATACCCTTATGGAGCTTCGTCTCTTTATGTCTCACTTCCAATCCACAGTTGATATTTGTGTCACTCATTAATAATCACAGTTCCATTTATAGTTCATCTTTCACATATTAACTTGTTTGAATTTCATAGGAGTAGGCTCAGCCTGTTTCAGTGCTATGGGAAACCAAAGGTCAAAAAAGATTTTGTGGTTTCTTTAGGAGCTAATGGGGGACTTTAGATTTAACCCTCACCCTCAGCCTGCAAGTCCCTTGCTCCATCCAACTGGTTCTCAGCCTGGGGTGATTTTGCCCCAGGCACTCACAGGGCCTTGTCTGGACATTGGTTGTCACAGGTGTGGGGGAGATGCTGCTGGGATCCATTGGGTAGAGACCAGGGATGCTGCTTAACATCTCACAATGTACAGGACAGCCCCTCACAATGAACAATTTCCCTCCCCAAATATCAACAGTGCTGAGGCTGAGAAACCCTGATCTCTCCACCAGGCTATGTTATCTCCTTAATCAGCTAGTGTTTTCTTTGACTCTTCCTGCCCTTTCACATTTTTAAAGATAAATTGAAACCATAAATCAGTAGAGAGGTTCCTATTTCACGGAGCTTAAAGCATGCTGTTTAACTTTTTAAAATGTAATAACCCTGCCTCTCTTCTCTATTATTTTTATTTTTTTAATGTTTAATGTTTTTACTAGTCCCTATAGACTACGTTGGTTTAAAAAGTGTAAAGACAAATTTGCATTTTCCTAATTAGATTTGAAAGCAATTTGGGAACACGGGAATGACAAAAGGGAAAAGAACATTGGTAAATATGTTGAAACCTAAAGAAAATTTTTATAACTTGATTATGAATGAATTATTTACAAAATATCTTAGATCAGGAATAAAAGTTCTAATACTTTTCAACCTTGACCTAGAAATATTATAAACAGGAGGATTAGGGAAAGAAATTTTTAGCGAGGTTTGAATGAGCCAAAAGGGTATAAGAAATGTGGTATAGAGTCTGGTGTGTTGTTATTGTTTTAGTAGTCCTGGATTGGCTCTAAACTCTGCTGCTTTCATTTTTTGTATTTTTTTAAAATTAATACACAGTAATAGGCTATTTTGATGAATTTTAATGCCTGTATTTTATGCATTTTAATATATAGAGGTATGGATTTGTGTAAATACTATCACAATCAGAACACAACAGTTGCATCACCCGAAAATTCTCACTTAACATCCTTCTATTGTTCACTAACCCTAAACTTCCCGGTAACCACAGCTTTGTTCCTCATCACTATTGTTTTGTCTTTGCAAGAATATCACCCAAAGTGAAATACAGAACACACCACCTCTGCAGACTGTTCTCAGTTCTATGAGGCTTTTGAAATTTGTTTTAATTATTGAGGGTATCAATAGCTCATTAATTTTTTATTGCTGAGTCTCATTCCATTGTATGGCTATACCACACTTTATTTATCTCTTGAAGGATATTTAGTTTCCAATTTGGGGGCTGTTATAGAGCTGCTATAAATTTTAGTGCACAGGTTTTTATAGGAATATAAGCTTTTATTTCTCTAAAATAAAAGCGAGATTGCTAGGTCATATGGTAACTGCAAGCTTTCCTTTATATGAAACTGCCATACCAATTTCCAGAGTGGCTGTAACACTTTGCATTTCCATTGGTCATTAGATGAGTCTTCCTGTTGATTTTTGTCTTCACTAGCACTTTGGTATTGTCAGAATTTTTTAATTAATTTTAGCCATTCTAATAGGTATGTAGTGGCATTTCATTGTAGGTTTTATTAATTTTTTTTTAAAACATAGCTTCATTTCAGAAGTTTTAGATTTACAGAGACTTATGAAAATAGGTCCAAGAGTACCCATGTACCCTCAACCAATTTGCCCTTTTATTAACATCTTATATTGATATGAATATTTTTCACAATTAATGAACCAATATTAATACATTATTATTATTAACTAAAGTTCATATTTTATTCAATTTTCCTCAGTGTTTGGCTAATGTCCTTGTTTGTTCCAGGAGCACCCCCAAGATACCACGTTTTAGTTAGGCATCATGACTACACACCTCCTTTTGGCAGTCATATTAATAATTGTCTAATCTTTTTTTGACTTTGATAACCTTGAAAGTCTTAAGGAGTACTTGTCAAATATTTTGTAGAATATCCCTTTTTTGAGATTTGTCTGATATTGTCTCATTTTTAGATTGGGATAGTGAAGTTTGGGAAGAAAGACCACAGAGGTTAAGTACCATTCTCATCATATCAACAGTTAATGTTTTAATATTAGTATCTGTTAATATTAATATCTGCTTGAGAATATTATTGATGTGATGTGACTTTGATCACCTAACTCAGGTGGTATCTGTTAAATTTTTCCACCATAGAGTCACCCTTTTGTTCTTTTTCCATACTGTGCTTTTTCAAAGGAAGTTCCTTTGTCTACCCCATTCTTAAGGAGTGAGTAGTTATGCTCCAGGGCTTTATCTCCTTGTGGGCTGAGTAACTGCATAAGTAAATTATTTGGAATTCTTCTGCATGGGAGATTTATTTGTTCTTCCTTATTTATTTCTTTGTTTATTCAATAATTTATATAAGTATGGATTTATGGATATTTATTTTTATACTTTGGGTTATATAATTCAGAACTACTTCTTTTTTTTTTTTTTTTTTTTTTGCTCAATTGTTTCCAGCTTTGGCCATGGGGAGTTCTTTCAGTTGGTTCATTCTGGGTCATTTTGGTTTTTGTTTGTTTTGTTTGCCTAGCACTTCCTTACTTTCTAGCACAAAAAGATATTTGAGGATCACTTTGTTTTTGCTGTACCCCAGTTGTAGAATCACCAGTTTGTTCAAGGAGGCCTGGTTCCTTCTATTGGCGATGGTATTAGAAACCAAATTCTTGGTGCTAGATGTGCTCCCATTGTGACAAGAGTATCATTGTTTCTGGGTCTTCTCAGCCGAGAGAGAGGAATTACTGTGAGTGCACTAACCCATATATTTACATACATATCTATAAGTGATTCTATGTGCAACCATCCATGTCTTTATTAAGTTAAGCATGAATTTATACTGATGCCTCCCACTCTTATCCATTGTCACATGAATCAGTCTATTTTCCTGTTCCTTATATGCAACCTCGCTCTCTCTAACGGTGAGAAAACTGCCTCTCATCATCTGGTATCTGTATTGTGTATTTTGAGTTTATATGGATAGTAGTTTCAGAATTACAAATCCATACACCCACGGGATACCACATTATCAGCTGAAATACAGTGCTTATGTACAGTTTCTTTTGCCTTTTGTTGTATGTGCTCTACTCATTTCTAAAGTCACATAGGTCAGCACCTTTTCTCATCACCTTCTTCAGTAAGACTTTTCCATACATTTGTAACAGAGTTAGATTTATTAATATTTAGTCACATTATACAGTCCATCCTGGGATCCTCAAACCCCCTAAATTTTTTTTTCTTTGCATCATTTAAGGTTTACTCCATGGGTTTGACAAAATCATAGTGTCTTGTATCCTTCACTATAGTACTATACAGATGAGTTTCGCTGTCCTAAAAAATCTTCTGAGCTATTAACCTTCTCACTCCTAAACACTGGCAACCACTGAGATGTTTACCATCTCATAGTTTTACCTTTCCAAGTTGTCGTGTGAATGCAATCATCGTACATGTAATCTTTTCAGACTGCCTTATTTCATGAATCAATATGAATTTAAAATCCATGAATAAAGCTACTATAAACATTCACCCCCAGGTCTTTGTGTATACTTAAATTTTCAAGTCAGTTGAGTAAATATCTGAGGCAGGAATTGCTGGATTGTGTAGTAAGACTATATTTAGCTTTGTAAGAAGCTGCCAAACTGTCTTTCAAAATGGCTTTACCTTTTTGCATTTCCAGGAACAATGAATGAAATTCTTGTTGTTCCATGTCTTCACCAGTAATTGGTATTGTTGGCATTTTGGATTTTAATGATTCCAACATGCATATACCACTCTTAATTTCTCTCTCCTGCCCCTTGTGACATTGTTATCATTCATGTCACTTCTCCATGTGCTTTAATCACCCAATACATTGTTAACTATTATTGATTTAAACAAACATATCTTTTTGATCCATTAAACATTTTAAAATTAACATTGTAGTTTACCTTCATTTATTACTTCACTGATGCTCTTCCTTTGCTTAGATTGATTCAGGTCTCTGATCTATATCATTTTCCTTCTGCCTGAAGAATGTCTTTTAACATTTCTTGTTAGGCAGGTCTGCTGGTAATGAATCTCCTGTTTTGTTTGTCTGAGAAAGTCTTCATTTCTTCTTTACTTTCGAAGGATAATTTTGTTAGGTATAAATTCCAACTTGGTGGATTGTTCCTTTGAACATTTGAAATATTTCATTCTCTACTTACTCTCTGTTATATTTATTCTGCTTGGTACTATCTGAGCTTACTAGATTTTTGATTTGAGGTATGTTTATTCACTTTGAAAAGTTCTGGGCCATTAGTATTTCAAATATTTTTTCTCCTACTTTTCTCCTTTCTCCTCATTCTACGATTCCAATGATGTGCATGTTATACCTTTAGAAGCTGTCCTACAGTTCTTGGATGTTCTCTTCTGTTTATATGTTCTTATTTTGCTTTGCTTTTTAAAAATATTTTTCTTTGCATTTCAGTTTGGGAGATTTCTACTGACCTATCTTCAAACTCACTGATATACCCCTTTGTGGCCACTGGCAAGGATACTGATGAGCCCATCAAAGATATTCTTCATTTCTGTTACTGCATTTTTGCTTTCTAGCATTTTCTTTGATTCTTTAATAGAGTGTATTTTTCTCTGCTTACATTACTCACTTGTTCTTGCATGCTGTCTACTTTCTGTAATGGAAACCATTTCATATTCATCATATATATTCTAAATTTACTATCTCATAATTCCAAAATCTGTGTCACACTTGCTTTGTCTCTTCAGACTGTTTTTTTTTTCCTTGCCTTTTAGCATGCCTGGTATTTTTTTTTTTTGAAAGCCAGCAAATGCTGTAAGATCTTAGATACCTTACTTAGCCACTCTAAGTAACTCCCATGTTCTTCATCTCTAAAATAATGCCTTACTTATAAATCTAACATGAAGATTGCTTAAAATCAAGATCTATGTAAAGGTTAGACTTATGGCAGCCAAGGTGAGGTGCATGATTTGACATTTCTTGGAGGTCAGTCTAACTGATTTTAGGAAGTAGCGAGTTTTCTTTCTTCTTTGGATTTTCATGGCACTCCCTCTGTTTGAGGATGACAGAAATGGAGGGAGTGCTGAGAAAGGAGAATCAAATCCTGTGTACCTGTTGGAAAGTAACTAAGCCTAACTAAGCCTAATGGTTACATAGGAAGCATTCCATCAGCCATCATTCCTGAATGTGGAAATTGGTTTTCTCACACTAAGCACCAGGTCATTTCTTGGAGTTGTCAGATTGCATTTAAATCTACACCACTGCAGTTTTCTGTACTAAAGGCAAATGGAATGGTAGTCATGGTGGGAAATTTGGAGCCAGGAGAAAGCTGATCAGATACCACCATTCAGTCTATAATAATTTAAATCAAACTCATTTAATGAAAAATACACTCACAGGAAAAGATATTTTGCACAAGAAGCGGTTGAAAGAGCCTCTCGGAAAACACAGATGACAACACACACACATACACACATCATACACCAATCAATTATTTTAACCTCAAATTCTTTAATTGAATAGAAGTAACATGTAGTTTTGCTCCTCTATATTTCAGTGCAAGGAAAGCTATGGAGTTGCCTGTTTGGGGAAAGTCTATAGAAATAGTTGGTTGTTTACTATTAGAGATACAATGAGGATACCTTGTGTGTCAGTTTTTCTTAGCTTTGAAAATAGTACCTGTGAAAGGCAGAATAATGGCTTCTCAACGATGTCCACGTCTTAATCCTTGGATCCTTTGAATGTGTTACCTTACATGGCCAAGAAGACTTGGCAGATATGAATAAGTTAAGGGGATTGAGATGGTTCCATTGAGGTGCAAATTGAGATGGACTTTGAGATTATCCAGGATTCCAGGTCGGTCAAATCTAATCTCCTGGGATGGTAAAAGCAAAGAACCTTTCCAGGCTTGTGGTCACAGGGAGACATGATTAGTGAGGGATGGTCAGAGAGATCCAATATTTCTGGCTTTTATGGTGGTGAAAGGAGGCTGTGAGCCAAGAAATGGAGGTAGAAGCTGGAAAAGGTGAGGGAATGAATTTTCCTCCAGAGCCTCTAAAAAGTAATCACCTTGTTGACACCTTGATTTTAGCCCGGAGAGATGAGTGTCAGATTTCCAGTCTATAGAATGGAGAATAAATGTATGCTGTTGCAAGTCAATAAGTTTGTGGCAGTTTGTTATAGCAACAAAGAAAACTAACACAGCACTATTTTAGAAACTAATTATATTGTTTGCAATAGTTCTACTATTGCAAAAAGGAAAAGGAAAGCTTTTGTAGTTCTCCCAATAAACTGTCCAGATCCTAGTACTATATTTGACAGATTATCCACATGGCATTAATGTCCTAGAAATAATTCTGACCACTATTTCAATTCTGACTATTAAAAATCCATTTGAAAAATATCAATCCTGAACTTCATGACAACCTGTCTCTTCATAGATTTAGGAGCACAGAGTAGCTAAAACAATTTCCAATTTTTAGGAGACAAGACAGATCACCAAGACCTCAGATTTGCTGAGTGTAGGAAAAGAATCCACCTGCCAATGTAGGAGACGCAGGAGACCCAGGTTCTATCTCTGGGTCAGGAAAACCACCTGGAGGAGGAAATGACAACCCATTCCAGTAATCTTGCCTGGGAAATCCTATGGACAGAGGAGCCTGGGGGGTTACAGTCCATGAGGTTGCAAAGAGTTGGACATGGCTGAGCAACTGAGCACTCACACATGCACACACACACACACACACAATACTTTGCCCTAGGTGCAAATCTTTTACATGCTATTATAGGCTTCTCATATGAGTCACTGAACTTCCACATCTTATAGGTCTCATGGTCCATTGGAAAAAAAAAGTATAAAGAGCACATGGGGCAGTAGTATATTTTCTGAAGCTAAAGATAGGCAGCAAACAATTGGGCCCCTGATCCTATTAATCATAGCAAAGGTTGGAGAAGGATAATATTTCAGTGTAATTTAAA
Organism: Cervus canadensis; assembly: GCF_019320065.1. Classification (NCBI taxonomy): domain Eukaryota; kingdom Metazoa; phylum Chordata; class Mammalia; order Artiodactyla; family Cervidae; genus Cervus; species Cervus canadensis. The sequence goes on from NC_057401.1 coordinate 36,826,449, forward strand.
AAAAAAAAAACTCACATAACGATAAGAAATATGAAATTCTAGGTTTTTATAGCATATAAAAAGAAAATTGTCCAACATTTAGCAGTCCAAGGAATGAAAAGTTAGAGGGTAAAAGTCATCCAAAAACAACCTCTCTTAGCTCTTGGTATGTATGTTGGGGGAATCAATAAAATCGGCTTCAGGGAAAACTCAGCCAATTTCAATAAGAAATAAGCTCATGTGCCCATACATGTCAAATGAGTGAGAGTTTCATTTGTTGTGAATCCTCAAGAAGTTGACATATTTTAAGAATGTATTTCTCCTTTCCAAAGATTTCTCTGGGAAGACAGTCATAGGAGAACCCTAGAATTATGACCAAAACTGTGGTAATTGAGATCTGCTATGAAAAAAATAGATTTTGAGTCTAAACGCATGTAATATTTCTGAGTACTGTCAGATAATTATACATTAAACAGAATGAATTCAGAGAATCTCAGTTCAGTTCAGCTGCTCAGTCATGTCTGACTCTTTGGGACCCCATGGACTGCAGCACATCAGGCTCCCTGTCCATCACCAACTCCTGGAGCTTGCTCAAACTCAGGTCCATCGAGTCAGTGAGGCCATCCAAACATCTCATCCTCTGTCGTCCCCTTCTCTTCCTGCTTTCAATCTTTCCCAGCGTCAGGGTCTTTTCCAGTGAGTCAGTTCTTTGTGTCAGTTGGCCAAAGTATTGGAGCTTCAGCTTCAGCATCAGTCCTTCCAATGAATATTCAGGAAATCAGTCCTAAAGGAAATCAGAAAATCTAGGGTAGTTTCAAACTTTTACTGGATAATAAAAAATAAAATGTTTTAGAGAATTCATGCTGAAGATAAATAGAATCCAGTAAATCGAATACTCCATATTTAGTTCTTGCTGTGCTGTTTGGCTCAATCTGAAATGAATATGTGGACACACCTTGAAAAAATAGAAGGAAATACAGGTCAGAGAATGACACTTGTCAGAAATTAGATGATCTGACCTGGAGCGGGCAGCAGCAGGAACAAGTGTGTCAACAATAACACCAATTAGGAAGTTTTAACCACCTCTCTTCTCAATGAAATCATATGGTTGATTCAGATGGAGTGACCAGATATTGGCTGAAGTTATTATGATCCCTAAGGAAAACACTCTTCCTTCTTTGCCACCTTTAGCAGTGTAAAGAATTCTGAAGCTATATTTCCTTTTAAGAATCTACATCTGGGCTACAGAGATTTGCAACAATTATATATATATACATATATATATATATATAAAGGACAAATTCCAGAGAGCATTCCCTTTGGTATTTAGTGATTGCAAAGTGAATACTTTTTCAGAGAAATGCAAGCCTTTTTTATTATGTCTGACTAATATCAATAGACATTTATTATGCACAAGATTGTGTTGTCATCTCTTAATAAATACTAACTCCTTATTACAACAGCACTATGAGGTAACCATTGCTATCTCATTTTGCAGATGCAGAAGCTGCAGCTTAAATGATTGACATTTGCCCAAGGTTATGCATCTAATATATAGTAGAGCCAGTAGGTGTGACTCTAAATATTCTCTGTCTCAATTACAACAGGGAACTACTTCTGTGAGCTGGGGTGGAGATGGGGGACTTGTTGGCCTTATATTAATACTGCATCCATTTCCTCTCAGCTGCAGGGCTGTAGTCATGTATCCACAGCCAGGAAACCCACCCAAGCTAAAAAATAACTTATGTGAAATGTTGATGTTATTAACAAATCAACATGGAACTCCTGGGAGCTGAATGGATGCAAAAACAGTCAAACATCATACATGTCTTCTTTTTAATAGCAGCGTAGCAGTGAGCAGTTTGATGGTGAGTAATGGAAGCTTTTCCTTTCCTTTATTTATGCAATAATTTGATAAATATTGGTAGAGAGTTACTGTGTACCTGGAAATTTTCTAGGTTCTAAAGATCCAGTGGTGGCTGAGAAACGTATCCTGCCTTCAGAAAACTCAATATCTAGTGAGGAAGCCAGGGAAATGGGTAGTTTACGAAGATGTACAGTAAGTGTTCTGTTATACTAAAGCAGGATGCTCTGAGCACATATACTAGGATTGCCTCTTCCAATCTGGAGGACAAGAAAGGCGTCTCACACAAGATAAAATGATCACAATGTCTGGTATTTTAAAGTTCTCAGTAAAAACAGAAAAAAATGGCAATGAATAAAAGAGATTCAATTAGATTTTTTGAGACGATTACTTTTGTATGTTTTACAGGCATGGATACAACCTTGGATTATTGAAATCAACAGATTGAACTCCATGAGCTCTTCACGAGAAAGGACTCTATCTTAGACAAATCTATACCATCAGTACCTAGTACAACACCTAGAACCCAATAGGCATCTAACAAAAGGTTACAGAACTGAATCTGACAGAGGGTTGTAGTGGTCTTGTTTGATTGAAGCACCATGTTTAAGAAAGATATGATCACTAGAGAAGATGAAAAGAACAGTAAAAAGATGATTGAAATCTATGTATGAAGTCTTGACCCCTAATTAAAATTTCTGAGTTTTTCTGCAGACCTGCCTCTGTAAAAATGGACTTGTTCTTGAATCTGATCTGCTTCATCAAAAGTTCTCTTGGAGAATGTTAAAAACCACGAGCTGTGAGAAGCAATCAATCTATGCTTCTCATCTTGGTAAAAGAAGGTAGGATAAGATTGCCCTAATTCTAAAAAGTTAAGAATCATCTGCTTCCAAGTCTAGCTTAAGGATGAAAACTTATCTAGACAGTAGAATTAAATTTGAAGTGAACTTTAAAAAATAATAACAATGGAAATATGTCAACTTTCCTACTCTGTCTCAGTTGAATCACATGCTTCCTTTCCTTCTCTCCAACTCTTCTACCACTGGGAAATTTGGGAGTGGAATTGAGAAAACAGGGAAGAGGTCAGATTTGAAAGGTGAGATGGTATCATAGGAAAGACTTACAGAATCACTGCAGAATTTAATCCCCACTAAAGAACAGAAATATTAGCATACTGCTCATTACCTCCAACCCAACAACTTACCACTAACAGACATGAACAGATGTTAAGAAGAAAGCTCTTGAAAGTAGGTTAAATGCCAGAACTGTAAAGATTGAGGCCATGCTCTTATTGCAAGTTTTTATAAAAAAAGGTCATTTGGGGGGGAAGAGAATACACACTAGAAGTAGTTGTAGTGTTTTTCTGACTGTTTTTCATACTATGTATTGTTTTCAAAATCACTCATCTTTTTTGAGAAAAAGAACAACTGAGTTTGATTAAAAACAAATCTAGCTATATTAAATTATCACTTGAACCAAGCCCAACATGCTAGGGGAAATAAACCATTTTAACAAGAATTTAAATGATGTTGTCTAGCATTCATGTAGCTGAAGAACCACCACATATTTCAATGTGGGGGGACATCATGCTAAATGGGAAACATATCAGGGAAGACTCTGCTGGTTGGAAAGAGGTTTCATGGCTAAATTTCCTTTATAATGGGCTTTCATGTTTCACAAGCTAATATGGATACATGTCATATCTGTCAGATCTGCAGTGTTAAGATCTTACAGGAAAATGTTACAGTTTCAGAGCTGGGCATAAGTTAGAAATCAGCAGGTGCCTTGAATGTTTGCTAAACTGATCTGCATCAGGATTCTTATTATTGTTCATTGTTCAGTTGCTAAGCTGTGTCCAACTCTTTTCGACCCCATGAACTGCAGCACACCAGGCTTCCCTGTCCTTCACTATTTCCCAGAGTTTGCTCAAATGCAATTCATTCAGTCAGTGATTCAATTCAATTTATCCAACCATCTCATTCTCTGTCGCCCTCTTCTCTTGCCCTCAATCTTTCCCAGCATCAGGGTCTTTCCCAATGAGTTGGCTCTTCACATCAGGTGGCCAAAGTATTGGAGCTTCAGTTTCAGCATCAGTCCTTACAATGAATATTCAGCATTGATTTCCTTTGTGATTGATTGGTTTGATCTCCTTGCTGTTCAAAGGACTCTCAAGAGTCTTCTCCAACACCATAGTTCAAAAGCATCATTTCTTCTGCACTCAGCCTTCTTTACAGTCCAACTCTCACATCCATACATGACTACTGGAAAATCCATAGCTTTGACTATACAGACTTTTGTTGGCAAAGTGATATCTCTGCTTTTTAATACACTGTCTATGGTTGTCATAACATCAGGATAAACACAGAAATGAAGTGTATGTATTTAGAATTACTTACAGCAGTTTGACAGTTATTTTGTATCTTTTGCATGTCACAATTTTTTAAAAAGCTGGGATTAACTTAGTGTATCTTTGCTTTAAATTTCATTTTCTGGTCATTATTTTTTAGTATATTTTACAAAGTTATCCTTGGGAAATTGGAATCTGTTTTAAATTTAATTTTCTGGTCTTTAATTTTTACTTTATTTTCCAAAGTTGTCAGTCCTTGGGAAATTGGAATTTTTTTCTAAAAGGTCCTTCTACCTATAGTTTGAGAACTTCCCTGGGTTAGGGCTCATGTTGAGATGATCCAAGGGGCAGCCTGGGGCATGTGCAGGTAGAAAGAGAGGGTCAGTATGCACAGTTGCAAGTTCATCTTTCCTTGCTTTGGAGAAGCAACACACTGTTAATCTGTTTTAAATATGGTGTGTCTGCAGGATAGATGATTGTTACAATGAGAGTTACAATGAGATTTATGCTGAGAAGGAGAAAAGGAAGTCATATACCTGAAGGACTAATGCTGAAGCTGAAGCTCCAATACTTTGGCCACCTGATGTGAAGAACTGACTCATTGGAAAAGACCCTGATGCTGGGAAAGATAGAAGACAGGAGGAGAAGGGGACGACAGAGGATGAGATGGTTGGAGGGCATCACCATCTCAAAGCGCATGAGTTTGAGCAAGTTCTGGGATTTGGTGATGGACAGGGAAGCCTGGTGTGCTGCAGTCCATGGGGTCACAAAGAGTAGGACATGACTAAGCAACCGAACTGAACTGAACTGATGCCTACAATAGCTCCCTCTAATCAGAGAGATAATTTATGTTGCTTTTATACCTGTGTACTTCTCTCTGTCCCCTAAAGTGTCTTCAGGGATGGGAGTTCAGGCTAAAATATGTGATCAGGTTGGAGGAGAAACTAATTTCAAAGTTTCTCTCTGTGTTTTGTGCTGTGGATGCACCAAGGAGTTGTCCTTGTTTAACAGATCTTCAGAACTCAATTTGGGTATGGGATAGAAATTCAAACTGATCTTTATGAGAAATATTGGAAATTTGAAGGCTGTTGAAGACTAAATTGGTGATGGAGAAAGAAAGACAGTTCAAGGAAGATAACCTAGAGATGGGAGAAGTTCCCAATGACAGAGAAAGGCTGTAGATTTTAGGACAGTACTGCTTAATATTTCATTTTAAGTTATTGTCCAAGCCATACTATTAATATTACAGGCAGGAATGTCCTTCCATTAGCCCAAATCTTTTGTAAAAGTCCATTTCCTCCAATTGTTTTGTATTAATAGAATTTGTGGATAGGAAGGAATGGCATGGATGTGTTATGCATTTGTGCAAAAGGTGTATTGGGTAAAATATCAACTCTGAGGCAAGTTCACCATTCCAAGGGCAGCGGTGGCAGAAGCAGAGATGGAGAATCCAACAGAGTCAGACAAGTTGATGAGAAATGCCCAGAGTGTCAAAGTGCTCTTCTGCCTCTCCCCTGGCCATCACCTCACAAAGACATTTTGTGAATGGGGACGGGATTTCTCGCTGAACTTCAAGTAGGAGCTCAAAGCATTCATTTCAAATGTGAGAGGAAACATGAGATGATAATGCTGAGGGCTCTGGGGAGAGGAAAGCAGAACATAGATGGAGCTAGAAATTGTCATACGGAGTGAAGTAAGAAAAGACAAAGATATGATATTGCTTACATGTGGAATCAAAAAAGGGTACATGAAGTTATCTACAAAACAGACATAGAGTAACACATGTAGAAAAGAAACTTACAGTTACTGGGGGATAAGGGGGGAGAAAGGATAACTTGGAAGATTGGGACTAACATATACACACTACATAAAATAGATAACTAATATGCACCTACTGTATAGCACAGGGAACTCTACTCAATACTCTGTAATGACACATGTGGGGAAAGAATCTAACACTGAGTGGATATATGTGAATGTATAACTGACACACTTTGCTACACACCTGAAACTAACACAACATTGTTAATCAACTATACTCCAGTAAAAACTGTTTTTTTAGAAAAGAACCTAGTGGCCCCAAAGCTTGTTAAGAAATTTCTATGTGCAAAGTGTAAGAACTTTATTTGGCATCTCATCTACTCTTTAACAAGACCTCAGTAGTTGAATTCTATCAGTGTTGCATTTTACAAGTTTAACAAAGCTAAAAACACAATAGTGACAAATTGAAAATCACTGATTGGGACCAACCTCCTTTATCTTTAAAGATAAAGAGAAAACAGAAGTCCAAAGATTATAAGTTAACCAAATAGCATACAACAGTAAGGGTCAGGGTCAAGTCTGAAAGAAGCCCAGAAGCTTTGCTAGAAATTTCTTCTTTTAACAAGAGATCAGAGAAGGGTCTGACAGCATGTTCTTAAAGAATTTAAATCTATACCTGGGAAATCAATCTTAAATGACAACTTTCTTTCCTGACAACTTAAGTAGAAATGTTTCTGTTTTATCTGAGTGGCCAAGTTGGGTTTTCCCTCCTCATTCTCTTTTACCTTCTTCTGCTATTGCAAAAGAAGAATAAAGGTGTGTTTCTCTAGCTGATTATTCCCATAAGAGAAAACATTCTGTGATGGCAAAAATAGCAGCTAAAGGCAGGTCTTGGTGCATTGATTAGCCTTATCTCGAGACTGACACCTCCGTGTATGTACTTACCAGTCTCTCCAGTTTGGACTAAACAATACCATGTGTGAATCAGTTGGGTTGGCAATCAGTCGTAAGAAGTTTCTTCTCTTTGAAAGGCGCTAAGCTTTCCTTTTTGATAGTCGAGTGCCAGTGCCACACCCTGTCTTACATCAAGGCATGAAACATTGTCCTGTCATCCTGGCAATCCCTGATCTCACCCAGGGAAACATTCTTTCCTAGTATTTCTTGAAGCATGATTCACTTATATGCATCTAGTTAACATGTGGCTTAAGTAGTTTCCCAGACTCAGAAATGATGAGTTTGAGTCGTTATTTCTTCTAGTTTATACATAAAATTTTTTCATAGACATATAACATAATTGAGACCTTAAATATCATCTTGTGAAATCTCTTTGATTACCCAGATGAGGACACTGAGGTTTGGTTCCTGGTGCATAGCAGTTTTTATTGAACCATTTGATAGAACAAAACTTACTTGTGGGTCATATGGCAGAGTTGTGAGAAAAAATCCAGTCTGGAAATATCTTACTCATGGCCCTTTGTACTACATCATCATATTCCATTAGCCTAAACACACATCTCTCAGTTACTCTGCAACTGCTCACAAAGAGGGAAATTCCAATTATAAACAGATAAGAGTCAATGGGGGAGGCTTGGTTTCTAAACAGGTTCTGCATCTATCTCAAGGCAATTGATGGGAACCATATTTAAAAGAATGCTAAGCAAGCAAAGCAGAGGCAACTGAGAGCACCTACTCCTTATGCTTCTCTGTCTCTGTCTCTATTTCCCTTTCCTGAGTAGCAACCTAAAAGCTACAGGTGGAAAGAAGCATAAGGCAGAGAGCAGCAGGCAGCAGAGCTGATAGACAGCAGTGCCTGGAAACAGTGACTATCATTAATGTACCAGCCTTGGCAATGGTTTCAAGGGACATGTTAGACTTAAGCAGAAGCCAAAGGCAAAGTAACTGCTGACTAGTATTCCTGTGATGACTTGGAAACATCACTGAAACAATGTAACTCTTTCAGGAAGGGAGCCTATGAGGAAGAATTTTCCATCTCATCTCAAACCTGGGACACCATGCCCTTCCACTGCAGTGCAAATAGTTTCAGTGTACTCCAAAGGGAAGCTTATTAGAGGGAGCCAGTATTAGCCAACTTAAAAAAAGAAAAACAAACAAAAAACTCATTATGCTGTATCCTTCTCCCCTTGGAGACTCCTCCAAGTAAATCTGGCTTTCCTAATTCTTTGTTAGCACTTTCCTTACTCACATTGACTCTCAGGCATTTTTTTCAACCACCCTGGACCACATGAGTTTACTCTCCTTCCAAGGGGTTTTCTAAAAAAGAAATAACAATGTGAACCCTCTGTGCCATGAATCAGAGGAGATTTACTGCTGATAAGAAAAAAAAAGCATATTAATTACACTAGTAAGGCTACACTTGCCATCAGAAGTGGGATCCAGCTTCTGGTGGCTTCAGCCTGTCAGCATTCTTCCTACAGAGTCTAGGCACTGTCAGTGGGTACACTGATAAACTCAGGGAGACATTGAGGGCAAGAGATTCCAGAAGCTGTTGGGATCGGGACATCAGAATCTACAAGCTCTAATACTGAGTAGTCTAGTAGCTTCTTTGTTTGAATCATAGTTGATGTTTCTATACAACAGAAGCTCTATAAAGTCAGCAAAAACAAGACCGGAAGCTGACTGTGGCTCAGATCATGAACTCCTTATTGCCAAATTCAGACTTATATTGAAGAAAGTAAGGAAAACCACTAGACCATTCAGATATGACCTAAATCAAATCCCTTATGATTATACAGTGGAAGTGAGAAATAGATTTAAGGGACTAGATCTTATAGACAAATTGCCTGATGAACTATGGATGGAGGTTCGTGACATTGTACAGGAGACAGAGATCAAGACCATCCCCATGGAAAAGAAATGCAAAAAAGCAAAATGGCTGTCTGAGGAGGCCTTAAAAATGCTGTGAAGGAGAAGAGAAGCTAAAAGCAAATGAGAAAAGGAGAGATATTCCCATTTGAATGCAGAGTTCCAAAAAAATAGCAAGGAGAGGTAAGAAAGCCTTCCTCAGCTATCAATGCAAAGAAATAGAGGAAAACAACAGAATGGGAAAGACTAGAGATCTCTTCAAGAAAATTAGAGATACCAAGGGGACATTTCATGTGAAGATGGGCTCGATAAAGGATAGAAATGGTATGGACCTAACAGAAGCAGAAGATATTAAGAAGAGGTGGCAAGGATACACAGAAAACTGTACAAAAAAGATCTTCACAACCCAGATAATCACGATGGTGTGATCACTCACCTAGAGCCAGACATCCTGGAATGTGAAGTCAAGTAGGCCTTAGAAAGCATCACTATGAACAAAGCTAGTGGAGGTGATGGCATTCCAGTTGAGCTATTTCAAATCCTCAAAGATGATGCTGTGAAAGTGCTGCACTCAATATGCCAGCAACTTTGGAAAACTCAGCAGTGGCCACAGGACTGGAAAAGGTCAGTTTCCTTTCCAATCCCAAAGAAAGGCAATCACAAAGACTGCTCAAACTACCGCACAACTGCACTCATCTCACACGCTAGTAAAGTAATGCTCAAAATTTGCCAGGCTTCAGCAATACGTGAACAGTAAACATCCAAATGTTCAAGCTAGATTTAGAAAAGGCAGAGGAACCAGAGATCAAATTGCCAACATCCGCTGGACCATGGAAAAAGCAAGAGAGTTCCAGAAAAACATCTATTTCTGCTTTATTGACTATGCCAAAGCCTTTGACTGCGTGGATCACAATAAACCGTGGAAAATTTTTCAAGAGATGGGAATACCAGACCACCTGACCTGCCTCTTGAGATACCTGTATGCAGGTCAGGAAGCAACAGTTAGAACTGGACATGGAACAACAGACTGGTTCCAAATAGGAAAAGGAGTAAGTCAAGTCTGTGTATTGTTGTCCTGCTTATATAACTTCTATGCAGAGTACATCATGAGAAATGCTGGGCTGGAAGAAGCACAACCTGGAATCAAGATTGCCAGGAGAAATATCAATAACCTCAGATATGCAAATGATATCACCCTTATGGCAGAAAGTGAAGAAGAACTAAAGAGCCTCTTGATGAAAGTGAAAGAGGAGAGTGAAAAAGTTTGCTTAAAGCTCAACATTCAGAAAACTAAGATCATGGCATCTGGTCCCCATCACTTCATGGGAAATAGATGGGGAAACAGTGGAAGCAGTGTCAGACTTTATTTTTTGGGGCTCCAAAATCACTGCAGATGGTGATTGCAGCCATGAAATTAAAAGACACTTACTCCTTGGAAGGAAAGTTATGACCAACCTAGATAGCATATTAAAAAGCATAGACATTACTTTGCCAACAAAGGTCTGCCCAGTCAAGGCTATGGTTTTTCCAGTGGTCATGTATGGATGTGAGAGTTGGACTGTGAAAAAGCTGAGTGCCTAAGAACTGATGCTTTTGAACTGTGGTGTTGGAGAAGACTCTTGAGAGTCCCTTGGACTGCAAGGAGATCCAACCAGTCCATCCTAAAGGAAATCAGTCCTGAGTGTTCATTGGAAGGACTGATGCTGAAGCTGAAACTCCAATACTTTGGCCACCTCATGGGAAGAGTTGACTCATTGGAAAAGACCCTGATGATGGGAGGGATTGGGGCAGGAGGAGAAGGGGACAAGAGAGGATGAGATGGCTGGATGGCATCACTGACTCGATGGACATGAGTTTGAGTAAACTCCGAGAGTTGGTGATGGACAGGGAGGCCTGGCGTGCTGCGATTCATGGGGTCGCAAAGAGTCGGACACGACTGAGTGACTGAACTGAGTTGAACTGATGCAACAGAAAGGTATTTACTTAACATGATCTATAGATATGAGTGTTATAATGAGCTTACATATGTATGAGTCTAACGTTTGCTCCTCTAATTGCTAGCAAGCAGAGAAAAGGTGATGAAAGTAGATCTGAACTCAATTCATACAGGAGGAAAAATCTAAAAGTGTCTAGTGTCAAAGATTTAAGGACATTTCCTGAGATCCCTTTACCTAGGAACAAGGGACATTTCTCTGCTTAAAAAGGGGTGATATGTATACCTTTTAGCCTTAGGCTTTTATATTTATCCAAGTGTGCAAAGGTTAAGTGGTTTGGATGAGATCTTGCAAACCCTTACAATTTTTAACCAGATCATTATTCATGCATATCAGGATCATGCTTTTCTTGTTCTCCAATGAATTCACACCACTTGGCATTCAGACAGCTGTTTCACAAATGAATAAATGATTCATGAATGGAGCACCCTTTGGAGCGCTTGCTGGTCTTCTATGTGGAATTCCTTCTCAGGTCTTTGCAAGGCTGGCTGGTTTTTATCATTCTGGATTCTTCCAATAATACTTTTCTAGAGAAACTATTTTTTTCAACCTTCGTTTAATAGTCCCTAACCCACCTTGGTCAATCTATTTTCACCCTGCTTTATATTGTTCATAGTTCTTATTATGATCTGATTACTTCTTTGTGTGTTGAACTATTGACTTCTCCTCTAAAACAAAAACTCCATGTGGGCAAGAAATTTGTCTTGTTCTTTGCAGAAACCATAGTTCCTAGAATGGCGGTACCTGGTATACAATAGATATTCAATAAATTTGAGGGAAATAAAAGTTTTTTGATGAAATAATATATCCCTCTAGGTGCATTGGATGGATAGAGAAGTTTTCAGTGAAACCTTATTTCTTCTCATCTGTTTGGGAGCTGGGAATTTTTTATTCCTCCCATCTTTCCCATGTGTGAAACATATTCCTCAAAACACTTCTGTGAATCAAAGCACTTCTGATGCCTCATCGTCCCACCCTTTCCTCCAGTAGCTCAGTTTGGGTTTCTCCATGGGCAGGAGTCTTACTCTTCCCTGCTCTCTTGCATGATGAGCACCCCTAATAAAAGGATGTGCAGTGGCTTCCCAGGCAGCGCTAGTGGAAACCAACCTGCCTGCCAATGCAGGAGACACAAGAGATGCAGGTTCAATCCCTGGGTCGGGAAGACCCCCTGGAGGAGGGCATGGCAGTATTCTTGTATTCTTACATGGAAAATACCATGAACAGAGGAGACTGGGGGGCTACAGTGCATAGGGTTGCAGTCAGACACGACTGAGCCCAGCATAGCACAAATGGGCAGTAGGGGTCAATATATTTTTAATCACTGCATTAAAATTTTCTCTGTAACATTTTTCATGTCCATTCTTAAAACTGATGTCCAGTTATGAATACTCTACATCCCTCCTCACTCTCCAGTTCACCACCTAACATTTCACAAACATTTCCCCAGTCCATTTTCATCATCCCAGAGAATAAAATGTTTCTTGGTTTTCTAGTAGGGTCTTTGTTTTAATCTAGGTTGGCCTATCACTTTGTCAAAGACGGAGGTCTACCCTTTTGTTCCTCAATTAAAGTCAAGTATTGATCAGCAATCAAAGTATTGAGCGGCTTCAATAGCTAAAGTTCTTGCTGCAGCTTATAATATTTTTTATATTTAAAGAGACTAGGGGGAATCTAGGATTCCTTTTAACAGTAACAATAGTTATAATTGTATAAAACATCCATGACCTCTGGTTTGCTCTAGCTAGCTTCCGAGAGGAATAAGAGTTTACTATATCTTAGGTTGTTGTTACTATTAAAAATTAGCCCCAAGTATACCATCCCAAAGGAGATCAGTCCTGGGTGTTCATTGGAAGGACAGATGCTGGAGCTGAAACTCCAATACTTTGGCCACCTCATGTGAAGAGCTGACTCATTGGAAAAGACCCAATGATGCTGGGAGGGATTGGGGGCAGGAGGAGAAGGGGACGAGAGAGGATGCGATGGCTGGATGGCACCACTGACTCGATGGACATGAGTTTGAGTAAACTCCAGGAATTGGTGATGGACAGGGAGGCCTGGCGTGCTGTGATTCATGGGGTCTCAGAGAGTCGGACATGGGGTCTCAGAGAGTCGGACATGAGCAACTGAACTGAGCTGAACTGATACCACTACGAATATAAGGAACAAAAAACAAAATGGCAGGTATACTCACCCTGTCTGTTGAGACTCTTAGGGCAGTCAGTCTGTCCAAATGGGTCAGATTATTCATGGTTTTATCATTTCTTCACAAAGACTGTATGTTTAAGGTCAAGATTGGCACAATGTTTTGTTCTCTATTGACCACATCCAAGAAGCTAGCTCAATATTAAAAGCAATGAATTACTGAGCTAAAAATACCAATCTCAGTATAATGGGATACAGTAGTTCTCAGCTTTTTGTCCATTCCCACATCCTTGAAACATGCTATATATTTCATAGTTAGTGAAACCTTACTATGCCAGTGTTCCCTGTGGGAAGCAGAGTGTGAGAAATCCATTCAGTTGATTCTGATTTTACACATACACAGGCACACACACACACACACCTACTGCAGAAAGAATTAAAATATAAAGTGGATCTTCATTTCTGTAACACTGTTAGATACTGTTGTTATTTAGTATTCTGCCATTCCCAGCATGTGTAGAACAAATACTTGTTGTTGTTGTTGTTGTTCAACCACTCGGTCATGTCCAACTCTTCATGACCCCATGGACTGCAGCACGCCAGGCTTCCCTGTCCTTCACTATCTCCCAGACTTTGCTCAAACTCATGTCCATTGAGTCAATAATGCCATCCAACCATCTCATCCTCTTTCATCCCCTTTTCCTCCTGCCTTTGATCTTTCCTAGCATCAGGGTCTTTTCTAATGGGTTGGCTCTTTGCATCAGGTGGCCAAAGTTTTGGAACTTCAGCTTCAGTATCAGTCTTCTCAATGAACATTTAGGGTTGATTTCCTTTAGGATTGATTGGTTGGATCTCCTTGCTATCCAAGGGACTCTCAAGAGTCTTCTCCAACACCACAGCATGAAGCATCAATTCTTCAGTGCTCAGCTTTCTTTATGGTCCAACTCTCACATCCATACATGACTACCGGAAAAACCATTGCTTTGACTGGATGGACCTTTGTTGGCAAAGTCATGTCTCTGCTTTTTAATCTGCTATCTAGGTTTGTCATTGCTTTTCTTCCAAGGAGTAAGTGTCTTTTAATTTCATGGCTGCAGTCACATTCCACAGTAATGAGAATTGTTAAGAGAATTGAAAAGAGAAAAATTGTATCTCTTTTCCTGAGGGCTTTATCAGGTAGCCAGAGCCCACCGTGTCCCAGTGCAGCAGCCAAAAATGCTGGGAAATTACCTCCCCACTCCCAGAGTAGGCTCAAGTAATATCTGACAGGAGTTGATATGTAAATACCCCAGCTTTCTTGCCCCTGGGTGGGATAATTCAGACATGCACTGTGTAGGCTATTTTCCAGCACTCTCTGTTGGGATTGGGCTCCAGCCATCCACAGCAGTGGCCTTCTCATCCAATGTGGCCTCGTTGGCTGTTTGTCCTTTTTTGCCTTATCTCCAAATTCCCTACCTGTGTTTCTCAGGACAACCTCCAAATAAGTGTCTTGAGCTCAAGAACTTCATCTCAGGGTGTACTTCTCAAAAACCTGAACTAAGACCTCAGGTAAAGTGCTCTCCAAGATGAGGGAAAGTGAGGTGGGTTGTCTCCAAGGCCGGCCATAAAGAAGGATGGGTTGACTACAGCACATCAAGTGAGGTGGGGAGTGCCTGAGACCAACCAGAGGAAGGAGAAGGCAGTTATAAATCATGCGGAGTCCTAAAAGTCCTCATTTCCTATTGCGAGACAATGTTTCTAAGCATACAGTTAGTGGCCTAAGCTACACAACAAAGCTATTATCTTCCAATTCTGGAGGTCAAAGATCCAATATTGGTCTCACTGAAAGAGCTAAAATCAAAATACTGGCAGGCCTGTATTTCTCCCTAGAGTCTAGTGTCTGTTCTGCCTGCATCCTTTGGTTCATGACCCTCTTTCACCTTCAAAGTCAGCAGTGGTTGGTTGAGCCTTTCTCACTTCTCCTCACTAGGACTCACTCTCTCTTGGTCCCCTCTTCCACTTATAAGGATGCTTGTGATTATATTGAACACACTTGAATAATACAGGCTAACCTCCCTGTTTTAAGATCAGCAGATTTGCAACCTTCATTCCATTTGCAACTTCACTTCTCTTTTGCCTTGTACCCTTTCATAGTCACAGTTCCAAGGATTGGAATTTGAACATCTCTTAAGGGTTGTGTTATTCTGTCTGTCATGACCATAGAAAGAAGTTTGGATTTTTCAAAGAGCTAGAGGCAAATGGAGAATTTTAAACTATAGAATGGTATGATCAATTTTTTTTTTAAGATCCTGCTTGGATGCCCTATGGTTGGAGGGGACAAAACTCAAAATAAGGAGATTGATCAGGAAACTATTTCAAACACTCAGATGAGCCACAGTGATGAGGGACCAAGGGATCAGAGATTTGGGGGGAGGTTCAACCAACAAGACTTGGTTAATGATTGGATCTGGGGGAAAGAGAGAGGAAAGTTTAGAATATGATCCCCATATCCTGCTTTAGCATCTGGGTGAATGAAGCTGGTCAATGACTGACATGAAAAATACTGATTTAGAGATGATAAAACTTTCAGGTTTCATCAAGCTCATTTTTAGATGCATGTGAAATATATAAATGTATATAATCAAGTGGATATATGAATCTGGAATTCAAAAGTGATGACTGGATCAAGAAAAAACATATTCAAGCCTCTACCATATAGATTGTATTTCTAACCACGGTAATTAACATAGTCACCACCAGAGAGAGAGAAGTGAAAAGAGAGGAAGAGGGGACCAATTGTTCCAGCACAGCCTACACTTGGAAATTATTAATATTTGTTCATTCTTCTGTTCATCAACTGGCTTTTCTTCTTTCTATGTTTGACCTCCAGGACTTCTATTTATCAGATCCTCTCCTTTTAGACTGTATGCTTCTGGACTGTTCATATTTTACATTTGCTATTTTTTTATCTGTATTCTGGATAATTTTCTCAAATCTATAAAATAGCATGCATGCATGTGTGATAAGTGGTTTCAAACGTGTCCCACTCTTTGCGACCCTATGGACTGTAACCCTTCAGGCTTCTCTGTACATGGGATTCTCCAAGCAAGAATGGTGGAATGGTTCCCGTGCCCTTCTTCAGGGAATCTTCCTGACCCAGGGATTGAATCCACATCTCTCACATCTGAATTAGCAAGTGGGTTCTTTACCACTAGTGCCACCTGGGAAGCCCCATACAATTGCATCTGGTGTTGTTCAGTCACTCAATACTGTCTGACTCACGGCGATGCCATGGACTGCAGCATGCCATGCTTCCCTGTGCATCACCACCTCCTGGAGTTTGCTCAAACTCATGTCCATTGAGTCAGTGATGCCATCCAATTATCTCATCCTCTGTTGTCCCCTTCTCCTTCTTCCCTCAATCCTTCCCAGCATCAGGGTCTTTTCCAATGAGGCAGTTCTTTGCATCAGGTGATGAAAGCATTGGAGCTTCAACTTCAGCATCAGTCCTTCCAAAGTATATTATAGGTGGATTTCCTTAGAATTGACTGGTTTGATCTCCTTGCAGACCAAGGTACTCTCAAGAGTCTTCTCCAGCACCACAGCTTGAAGGCATCCATTCTTCAGTGCTCAGCCTTTTTTATGTCCAGCTCTCACATTCATACATGACTACCGGAAAAACCATAGCCTTTACCAGTCGGACCTTTGTTGGCAAAGTAATGTCTCTGCTTTTTAATATGCTGTCTAGGTTGATCATAACTTTTCTTCCAAGGAGAAAGCATCTTTTAATTTCATGGCTGCAGTCACTATTTGCAGTGATCTTGAAGCCCAAGAAAATAAATTCTGTCACTGTTTCTATTGTTTCCCCATCTATTTGCCATGAAGTGATGGGACCAGATGTCATGATCTTGGTTTTTTGGATGTTGAATTTTAAGCCAGCTTTTTCACTCTCCTCTTTCACCTTCATCAAAAAGCTCTTTAATTCCTCTAGGTTTTCTGCCATTAGGGTGGTGTCATCTGCATATCTGAGGTTACTGATATTTCTCCCTGCAATCTCGATTCCAGCTTGTGATTCATGCAGCCCAGCACTTCCCATGATGTACTCTGCATATAAGTTAAATAAGGAGAATGACAATACACAGCCTTGACATACTCTTTTCCTAATTTTGAAACTGTCCATTGGTCCATGTCCCTTTCTAACTGTTGCTTCCTGACCTGCATACAATTTCACAGGAGGCAGGTAAGGTGATCTGCTAATCCCATCTCTTTAAGGATTTTCCACAGATTGTTGTGATCTACACAGTCAAAGGCTTTAGTGTAGTCAATGGAGTGACATATATGTTTTTCTGGAGTTCTCTTATTTTTTCTCTGATCCAACAAATGCTGGCAATTTGATCTCTGGTTCCTGTGCTTTTTCTAAATCCAGCTTGTACACCTGAAAGTTCTCAGTTCATATACTCTAGCTTGAAGGCTAGCTTGAAGAATTTTGAGCAATACTTTGCTAGCATGTGAAATGAGTGCAACTGTGCAGTAGTTTGAACATTCTTTGGCATTGACCTTTGGGATTAGAATGAAAACTGATCATTTCCAGTCCTGGGGCCACTGCTGAGTTTTCCAAATTTGCTACCTATTGAATGCAGCACTTTAACAGCATCACCTTTTAGGATTTAAAATAGCTCAGCTGGAATCCCATCACTTCCACCAGCTTTGTTCACAGTGATGCTGCCTAAGGCCCACTTGACTTTGCACTCCAGGATGTCTGGCTTTAGGTGAGTGATCACACCATCATCGTTATCTGGTCATTAAGATCTTTTTTGTATAGTTCTTCTGTGTATTCTTGCCACCTCTTCTTAAAATCTTCTGCTTCTGTTAGCTGCATACTGTTTCTGTCCTTCATTGTGCCCATTTTTGCATGAAATATTCCCTTGGTATCTCTAATTTTCTTGAAGAGATCTCTAGTCTTTCCCATACTATTATTTTCCTCTATTTCTTTGCATTGGTCACTTAGGAAGGCTTTTTTATCCCTCCTTGCTATTCTTTGGAACTCTGCATTCAGATGGGTATATCTTTCCTTTTTTCCTTTGCCTTTTGCTTCTCTTCTTTTCTCAGCTATTTGTAAGGCCTCCTCAGACAACCATTTTGCCTTTTTGAGTTTCTTTTTCTGAGGGATGGTTTTGATCACTGCCTCCTATGCAATGTTGCAAACCTCCGTCTATAGTTCTTCAGGCACTCTATTAGATCTAATTCCTTAAATCTGTTTGTCACTTATATAATCATAAGAGACTTGATTTAGGTCATACCTGAATGACTTAGTGCTTTTCCCTACTTTCTTCATTTAACTCTGACTTTTGCAATAGAGTTCATGATTTGAGCCACAGTCAGCTCCCAGTCTTATTTTTGCTAACTGTATAGAGCTTCTCTGTCTTTGGCTGCAAAAGATATAATGAATGTGATTTTGGTATTGACCATCTGGTGATGTCCACATGTAGAGTGATCTCTTGTGTTGTTGGAAGAGGGTGTTTGCTATTACCAGCATTTTCTCTTGGTAAAACTGTTAACTTTTGACCTGCTTCATTTTGTACCCCAAGTCCAAACTTGTCTGTTACTCCAGGTATCTCTTGACTTCCTACATTTGCATTCCAGTCCCCTATGATGAAAAGGACATCTTTTCTTGGTGTTAGTTCTAGAAAGTCTTTTAAGTCTTCATAGAACACAATTGCATAATTGTGTCTAATCTACTATTTAACATGCTCATGGAGCTTTTATTTTCCCCTAAAATTCGGTGACTATACTTTTGTTTCCACAATTTCTATTTAATTCTTCACAAAATCTTTGTCCTTAGATTTTCTTCTTGACTGTTTTATTCCTTCTTTTATTCTTTTATTCCTATCTTTTCAAACATTTAAATTTTGCTCATTTGAGGTCTCTTTTTTAAATGTCTTTTTGAGTTGGAGGAAAATTGCTTTACAATATTGTGTTGTTTTCCGCTGTGCAATTATGCAAATCTGCCATAATTATATGTATATCACTTCCCTCTTCAGATGTTTAAAATTTTCAGTTCTTGAGTTGCAAATGCTCCCCCCCCCCTTTTTTTTTTCCATTTGCTATTTATTCTTCAGAGTGATTTAGTTCCTTGACTGTTTGCTATGTCTGTGAGATCAACACTGCATTTGGTGGTCAGTTCATGTGCTTTGGCCTGTGGACATTTCTCTCTGCAATCATTTTGTTTGTTTACTTTTGCTTTGCCTCACCTAGATTCCAAGGATGCACCAGTTTTACATGAATTTTTATGTGAAAAGCCCAAGCTTACCAATTATTCCTCATTATTGTTGTTGTTTAGTTGTTCAGTCATGGCTGACTCTTTGTGACCGCTGGACTGTAGTCCTCCAGACTCCTTTGTCCATGGAATTCTAGTAATAGACCAGCCATTCAGAAAATCAGAAATAGCTGATTTCAAGTTTGATAGTTCCCACATGCAAAGGATTTGTGTCTGTATCCCTCCCCTACTGCCACACATGAAGGACTGAACCCCAGAAACAGCCATCAAGGCTGTGTTCCAACCACTAGTCAATTATTAGATTTAGCTCCCACGAACTATGCTTCTTTTAAGATCCCTGTTTATTTGAGGGTTTCTCTCCCTTAGTTTACTGCTTGGCTATGTATCTAAGAATCTTAAGACTGAGTTAATAAAAAATCCCTGCTCATTCAGTTATAAACATGAAACTGTTTATTTTTTTAGTGTGTGTGTATGCATGCATGCTTAGTCATGTCAGACTCTTTGAGACCCTATGGACTGTAGTCTGCCAGGCTCCTCTGTTCATGAGATTCTTCAGGCAAGAACACTGGTGGCTGCCATTCCATTCTCCAGGAGATCTTTCCAGCCCAGGGATTGAACCTGTGTCTGCAGCGTCTCCTGCATTGCAGGTGAATTTTTTACTGCTGTACCTCGGTAACTGCCACCAACAGTGTTCTAGCTAGTCCTCTTTCCCACTAGGTATCTATCAAGAACCTTGGCAACTCCTTGACCAGATACCATCACTTTTCAAATAAAAAAAATCTCATTTTGGCTAATTCTAAATATTTCCATTGTAGAATTATAATCTCCCATCACACGTAAAACTCTCACTGACTCACGAAGTCCACCAGACACATCTCGTCCCAATTCCGAGTGTACTGACATCTGTTGGAGCTTAAAGTTGGCCATGATCTGAGTATTTACACTATGGCAATCATCAAACACTGCAAGTTGCACTCACCATCCACCCACTGCCTCCCAGAGAACCAGTTACTAAACATCCACCAGCACACCGCTGCCCCTTCCCTTTGAGGCAAATGTGTGGCTCCACTGCACTGCAGTGTGTATGTCTGGGGGTGGGGGGGTGGGGGAGTGGGAGGAAAGAAGGGTCATGCCTCACCCCTGACTCTCCTCCTCTGGCTAACATCCTGCCATTGCTATTGGAGGACATCTATCTCAAGTTAACTGTATTCTTCTGTGCTACAATTTGCTTCTGATGGGAAAGGACTGATACTGAAGCTGAAGTTCCAATACTTTGGCCACCTGATGTGAAGAGCTGACTCACTGGAAAAGACCCTGATGCTGGGAAAGATTGAGGGCAGGAGGAGAAGAGGATGACAGAGGATGAGATGGTTGGAAGGCATCACTGCCTCAATGGACATGAGTCTGAGCAAATTCCAAGAGATAGCGAAGGACAGGGAATCCTGGTGTGCTGCAGTCCATGGGGGTCACAAAGAGTTGGACACCACTTAGTGACTGAACAGCAACATGGGGACTCTGACTTGTGGTCATGAATCTATAATCCCACTTCTGTTGATCATCACTACTGATCCAGGCTTTTGTCTAGATCTCAGGAGAGTGAGGTCCAACATGTCCTAGTGACAAGATACAATCCCAGATAGCTGCTCTCTGGGTACTGCTGGACTCTGAGACTGGGTTCCACCTTCCAGCAGATCCCCAGCTGATTGCCTTGTACCTGCATCCTTCTGATACATATGTCTCTTTGCCCCATGATGGAGAGACCCTGATAAGCATGTGACCATCATATTTATGGACCTGTTGCACCTAAATTCTGGGTCCACAGATTCAAGTAAGATGTATCTTCTCTCCTTTTAATCAAGAGCTTCAGGAGGCAGTCTTTTTTTTAAATTGAAGTATAGTTGATTTACAATGTTTCATTAATTTCTGCTGCACAGAAAAGTTATACATAGGTATATATACATATATACATGTTCTTTTTCAATATGACTTATTATAGGATACTGAATATAGTTCTCTATGCTATACAATAGGCCCTTTTTGTTTATCCATTCTATGTATAATGGTTTGTATCTGCTAGTCCCAACCTCCCAATGTAATGCTCCCCTGTGCCTCCCACCCCCACTCTTGGCAAATCTTTATAGCTGTGCTTTCTGGCCTTACCCAGGCCTTACTGATCTCCAACTACAATGCAGGCTTTCATGTCCCCTTCTTGCAGATACCAGTGGATCTATAATACAAGTCTTGAGTCTGTTCACACTGTTCTCACACCTGAGGGCAAGCTTTCAGTCTCAGGCCAAGAATAAGATTTTCTCTAAAGAAACCAATCAGACCTTGAAGAATGTTGCCACTTTGTTTTCCATCTAGAGCTATCACCATGTCTTATGCTGATATCTCTGTTACATATAATCTAGCAGTTAATGGCATTTGAACAAGAGGCATTGGACTTTGCCTCAGCCCAGTCTCAGGAGAGGAAGTCAAATTTCACTTCTACTTTCCTGAATTCTATGTTGTTTAAATCTTTTTACCAAGGCTTTTAGTACCTTACTTTTATGATAAAAAAATAAATGCAATGACATAATCTTAAGGCCCTCTTGCTGACAAAGGTTGGAAGAAGGCAGCCTAGAAGTATTCTGCATCTGCGAAAAGAGATATAATGTTGTAATTTTTAAACAAGATATTGTATATATAATCAACTGTTGGTTGCAATATCTTGGTCAATAAGAAAGTAAGCAGATTTTTCTACCTCAAGTTATGTAGCATAAACACATGTGATTACACATGAAAAAAAGTTACCTTTCACACTTCTCTTATCCAACCCTAACATAAAAATGAGAAAACAGATAATGTAATTATGTATAATAAATCCAAATACTTCTGAGAAATTCTTAAAAGGACATAGCAGAGGTGACTTTGAAATAAATAATAAATAGGGAGTCCAATAGGAAAAGAGTGGATTCTGTACAGAAATTAAAACACATATGTAAAGTAAAAGTGAAGTTAGGATAGTAAGAAAGAGGGTCACAAAGCCTGTAAACTATCAGCAAAATATCCAGGATATCAAAGAGATAGCAATGGTTTCTCAACCTTGGGTCTGTGGAGTAAAATGATACACATGCTTCATAGCATGACAGTTTTACTTTTAAGATATTATTGTTTTACTTATGATAATGTTGCTACAGCAAATAAAACCAGCAATGTACAATGGCCTGAAAACAATAGAAATGTACTTTAAATTTTTTTTTAATTTTTATTCAATTTTTAAAGGTTATTTTCCATTTACAGATAGGACAAAATGTTGGCTACATTCCCCAGGTGATACAATACATCTCTGAGTGCATCGTACACCCACTCCCACTTTGGGCCTCCCACTCCCCTACCACTGTATCACTTCCCCCCACTGGTAACAACTAGCTTGTGCTCTGTATCTGGGAGTCTGCTTCTTTCCTGTTATAGTCACTAGGTTTTTGTATTTTTTAGATCCCACATATGTGATGTCATGCAGTATATGTCTTCCTCTGTCTGACTTACCTCACTTAGCATAATACCCTCCCAAGTCCATCCATGTTGCTGCAAGGGGCATAATTTTGACTTTTTTATGGCTGAGTAGAATTCCTCTCCCTCTCTACACACACACACACACATATCTTTTTTATCCATTCATCTGCTGATGGACACTTAGAAATGCATTTCTTACTCATGTTGACTAGTGGGGCATGAGCAGAGGTTGGTTGAGAGTCTTCCACACAGTCACTCAGAGATGCAGGATGATGGAAGCTCCTGTATCATCAACAGGCTGTTTCCAGGGTCATCTTGGGGCTTGTCTCTATCCTTGCCAGAAGGAAGAGGAGGATTACAGAGGTGTATGTATGAAAAGTTTACGTGGTCCAGGCCTATGAGTGGTTTTTATGTCCACCCATATTTCCCAGCTAAAGGTCAGTCACAGGGACACACCTCACTGCAAGCGAAAGTAAGAAATACCTGCTTGCCCAAAAAGAATACATGTTAGTTGCTCAGTCATATCTGACTTTGCAATCCCATGGACTCTACCCACCAGGCTCTTCTGTCCATAGAATTCTCCAGGCAAGAATACTGGAGTGGGTTGCCATTCCCTTCTCCAGGGGATCTTCCCAACCCAGGCATCGAACCTGGGTCTCCTGCATTGCAGGCAGATGCTTTACCATCTGAGCCACTAGGGAAGCCCTAAAAAGAACAAGGGAACACGCACTTAATAAGCAGCTAGTATCAACAAATGTAAATAGAATTACCTTCTCTGAAGGTTGTTCAAAAAAGAATAGCTCTTCATCTGAATGCAATAGGATGTGCATAGCAAGGCCTCAGGTACAAGCATAGACTTCACCAAATGGTCTCTGAAGGACTCTTCAAGTCCTCTAATTTTTTGAAAGTCTCTTGTAGTTTTATTTAAGGAAAAAAGAACTCATGGAAGAAGTACATGTGTAAAGCAGGGTCAGTGGAACAATTGGGAAATTACATAGAGTTTCTTGTTGTCAGGGAACCTGGAAGGAGGAAAGTTATAAGGGAAAGTGGGGCAAATGAAAAGCAGACAGTAGGGAAGGGAAAGGGTGTGGGAAGGGGAGAGAGAGAATGCTCTTATTTTTCTGAGAAAAATTCTGCTGAGGAAAGTGTCAAAACAGAAATGAACAGTGTTCTTAAAAGTTAAGAGAAAATATCTCAGTATGTTTAGTGCCACTTATTCCTAACTCTGCAAACTTCATGGGCAAAACGAGTTTGTAAATGCAAACATACAGACAAAGGCTTGGGAAGTCTCTACCACATCAGCCTCAAGGTTGCCTTGATGGTCAGTAAGTCAGAGCTGATATGATTTTTAACACAATATTTACACTTGGTTAATATGTACTGAAATCACCTGCCTTGACAATTCTTTCTTAATAAAACTTTGATTTGATTTTGATTGCTCTTTTTCCTTTCTCTCTTTCCCCCTTCTCTCTAGAACCCCTGTCAAATAAGATATTCTGTAGCTGCTTTAAAAAGATTAGTGCTACACATGTAAATCCATGGCTGATTCATGTCAATGTATGATAAAAACCACTACAATATTGTAAAGTAATTAGCCTCCAACTAATAAAGATAAATGAAAAAAAAAGATTAGTTCTATGAAGGAATTTGAGGCTTTTAACTTAAAAAAACACAAAAACATAAATCTAGTAGGGAGGATCAGTTTAAATTCTGCATGAGACTTTAAGCCTGCCCATATTCTTATATGGTACGTTTAAATAAAGATGCCAGAGCCACACATGACCTCAGTAACCAAAATCAAGCAAAGCTGCTGATTTCAACTTTTTTTATTTCTTCTGTATCCAGGTGTTTATCATGTCTACAGCTGCCTAGGTGGAGAAGCATTGCAGCACTTTATCAGCTACTTTGTTTTCATTAGCCTGGCATCAAAATGGCAAGTTCCACTTGGATGAGGATGGACTTTTGAAATGCATCACCAGTTAGAAGGTTGTTCCTTAGCACTTTGCCTCCTTGTTTTAAATTATAGCAGCCAATGTCAGCTGATTGTCTCATGGACCGTAGATCATCTGAAATCTGCAGGATCTACAAAATGTATTTTGGTTCCTTTTACAAGAAGGAAAAAAAATAGTGGATGCAAAGTAGAAACTTTAATCGGACACTTTTCCATCTCCATTGGCTCAAAGTAGCTGACCTAATATTTGCCTTTTGTTGTAGACAATTGCAATCACTGGAGCCAAAGTTATTGTCTTAATGTATTGATTTGGCTAGACCTCATGTAATTTTGCCCCAATTTTATTTTTTTAGCAATGGCTCAAATTCCTTTTCTACTGAAGCCATAAAATATACAGCATGGAAAGGACTATATACTGTCAGTTATTGGTGATTAAGGATCGTCTCAGAGATGTTGGCAAAGGATGAGACATTTTTCAGACACAAGCAAGGAGTATATCAGTCTCCAGACTTTGGCAAAAGACATTATGGACATAAGGATAAACCATGTGAAACATCTAACAATCAACAAAGTTAGTGATATTTCCTTAAAGCATACAAAAAATGGTGTACCTGTCAAATTTCTTTGTAGATTAATACTACAATCATGTATTCAATACAAAAGTTTTTTTGTGTTTTGAGTTGAGTTTTTCTACTTATGAGTTTGCAAAAAAAAATGTATGTGTAAGTGGGAAATGAATAAAGTGTTAAAATTAGGTATGTTCATGTCAATTGTTCTTTTGAACCAAGATTTATTTGGTCTCATAGATGGAGACCAAACCAGTCAAATCTAAAGGAAGTCAACCGTGAATATTCATTGGAAGGACTGATGCTGAAGCTGAAGCTTCAATATTTTGGCCACCTTCTTTGAAGAGATGACTCATTGAAAAAGACCCTGATGTTGGGAAAGATTTAAGGCAAAAGGAGAAGAGGGTGACAGAGGATGAGATGATTAAATAGCATCACCGACTCAATGGACATAAACTTGAGCAAACTCAGGGGGATGGGGGAGAACTGCGAAGCCTGCATACTGCAGTCTAGGGGGTCACAAGGAGTTGGACATGACTTGGCAACTGAACAACAACAACGAAAGATACATGCATGGATGTATGGTCTTTTCTATATATGCCAATCTGTAAGGCCCAACAAAGGTCACTTGGGGAAACAAACCACATTTCTTTACCTTATTGATTTGAGTTTCATAAAGATAGGAGGTTAACGTACTTTCTTTGATGTTAGAATAAATTGCCATTAGAGGACGATGTGATAGGCAGAATAATGGCCCTTCAAAATTGTCCATGTTCTAATCCTCAGAATCTATGAATATGTGCAGTTATATGACAAAGCCAGTTAAAGACACAGATGGAATTAGAGGTGCTAATCAGCTTTAAACAGACCTTTAAACAGATTATCCTGGATTATTTAGATGGGCTCAGTGTAATCACCGGGGTACTCTACAATGGAACAGGGAGACAAAAAAGGAAGTTAGAGTCTTGCCATAAGAGAACTGCTCCACCCTAAACACAGAAGACTGAACCATGAATCAACTGTGTATCACAGGGAACTCTCCTCAGTGCTCTGTGGTAACAAAGAGGGGGTGTATATGCACATGTATAGCTGCTTTGCAACTGCAAGGTGTGCTGCAGTCCATGGGGTCGCAAGGAGTCGGACACAACTGAGCAACTGAACAACAACAGCATAGCTAATTACTTTGCTGCAAAGCAGAAATTAACACACATTGCAAAGCAACTAAACTCCAATAAAAATTTTTTTAAAAGAATTTGGGCACTTATAAACCGGCTCCTCTAGAGCCTTCAGGAGGGAATACAGCTCTACTGACATCTTTGTTTTAGTTCATTAAGACCATGGTGGGGCTTCCCTTGTGGCTCAGTTGGTAAAGAATCTGTCTGCAATGCGGGAGACCTGAGTTTGATCCCTGGGTTGGGAAAGGGATCCTCTGGAGAAGGGAAAGGTTACCCACTTCAGTATTCTGGCCTGGAGAATTCCATAGACTGTATGGTCCATGCAGTTGCAAAGAGTCGGACGGGACTGAGTGACTTTCACTCACTTCAAGACCATTGTGGGACTTAGAAAAACAGTACATCTATGTAAATCCATGAATTTGGGGATACTTTGCTTTGGCAGCAATAGAAAACTGATACAAATGTTATCAGGTGCTCTAGAATATCAGTACTTGGAGAAAAATTGATCCCAGCCACAGAGTAGATTGAGGTAACATAGCTAAACTTCATGCTACTGACTTTGGTACTGCATAAAATATTATAGACCTTTTGTTGTTCTTCAGTCACTCAGTTGGGTCTCACTCTTTGTGACCCCATGGACTGCAGCATGCCAGGCTGCCCTGTCCTTCACCATCTCCTGGAGTTTGCTCAAACTCATGTTTATTGAGTAGGTGATACCATTCAACCATCTCATCATCTGTCATCTTCTCCTGCCTTCAATTTTCCCAGCATCAGGGTTTTTTCTAAGGAGTTGGCTCTTCGTATCAGGTGGCCAAAGTATTGGAGTTTCAGCACCAGTCCTTCCAGTGAATATTCAGGGTTGATTTCCTTTGGGATTGATTAGTTTGATCGCCTTGCTGTCCAAGGGACTCTCAAGTCTTATCCAACACCACAGACCGTTAACAACATATATAACAAGCTATAATGGAAAGAAAATAAAATCACTTAGGGGAAGATATGAAGAGAGAATTTAAAGCAGTGGGAAAAACTCAAAACTGGTAGAATTTTGAAGCAGACACAAGTATTCTACTGGTAATCGGAATAAAATGTTCCAGCAGAGAAAAGAAAGAAATGAGTTACACCTTGAGTATGCAAGGGAGCCTAACATATTTCCTTGACATGTAAATTGGAAACCAGAGTGAAATTTCACCAGGTTAGTGAGGAAGGCAGAAGGGCATTGAAGACCTAGACCAAAGACATTTGGCCTGAGTGTGGAAGGTATGTTCCAGAAACTACACTGTGCTTTGTGTGGGGTGACCTACAAGTTGAAAGGGAAAAGTAGCTTTGGTCCAGATGATGCAAAGTCTTGGATATCTTCCTAAAATGTTTTGACTTTCTTACAGGCCAAAGGTCACAAACTAGAGGCTTGTGGAGGTATTTTAGTTGGCTCTCATAGTATTTTTACATGTACTAGGGATTCTTTTGTTTGTTTTATTGTGTTTTGTTTATAATTTGAATTACAAAATTAAAAACATTTTTAAAACTGGGAGAACATAAAGTTCTAGACATCCAGCTTCACTTGGGAAAAAAATAACAGCAAAAATTTAGAACAGATGATTTGACCACATTTGACCACAAATGGTTAGAGCCGAGTAGTTTCTGATGCCATAGTCTAGGCCTGTTCTTGCCATTCTACAGTTTCCAAACTCTCCACCACCCACTCTTGTTAAGATATCTGCCCACCTAAGAAATATTTATACCTGCTGGACTTCCATGGGCATTTGTGTTTGCAACCTCTGCTATAAACAAGTGGTAACCATTGAAGAGTTTTAAGGTCAAATCTGTGATTTGGAGAGAAAACCCTAGTAGCAATCTTAAGATACCCTCTTGCCTACTGGGGCACATTATGTGTATTTCTGTCGTTGCACTTACAACATTAGGATCACATTAGGTTAAAATGATCCATTTCTGTGTTCACTGTCTCCTCTTCTAGACAGTGAAATTTTATAAAAGGTCAGAGATGTTGCTTATTCTCCTGTGATTCTTTGTTACCTACTGTCCTGGTTGGCAAGTACTAGACACTGAATGAAAGGCAAGGATGCCTCTCTAGAGGCAGAGATAGGAAGGGAGAATATTAAGCTCATCTCAGGGAAATATAATGAGGGCTGAATTAAGGTGGACCAATGATCATGATAAGAAGGTCCAATTATCAAAGATATTTAGAAAGAAGAATTAATCAGATTTGGCAACTGATCTGGTAAGGAAGATGAAGATAAAGAGGAATTTTAAAAAATGGCTCCAAGATTATGATCAGACAACATGGAGTAAGGAGAAGGCAATGGCAACCCACTCCAGTACTCTTGCCTGAAGAATCCCAAGGACAGTGGAGCCTGGTGAGCTGCCGTCTCTGGGGTCGCACAGAGTCAGACACAACTGAAGCAACTTAGCAGTAGCAGCAGCATGTGGAGTTAGTTCTCGTGATATATTGTTCACCAATTCAAAAAGAGTTATAATTCCATCCCAAGACTTGAGCCTCCTCTATTCCACAGAGCATATGGTAGAAAGTGTTCCTACTGAGAAGCAGTAGAAAAGCTCAATGGGCACAACAGAAGGTACATGAAGAATCTTCTGGGATGCTGGTAACGTTTTGTTTCTTGATGCAGGTGCTGGTCACACCTGGCAAATTTTTCCAAATTTTATTGAGCTGTATGTATGCAATTTGTATATTTTTTGTATGTTCATTATACCTTGATAAAGTTTGTTTTAACTTAAAGGCTTATTTCAGGGGAAATGACCATATTAATCTCAAGTTGAAAGATAAATCAATCTTTGACCAAATCTTTGATTTGGCACTAGTCCCAAATATGTTGATAGTAGGTAAAAAAAATGTTGTCTTTAAATACTTGACTCAAATTGATTTTCATTTTAGTTGGGAATGTGCTTTTTATCCCCTTCTCCCCACCTCTAAGAAAAGAAAAGCTGGTGGCTAGAAACACAAAGATTTGGATTGGTCAAATCCCATCCCCTTCTGACTATGTGTGCTGAGTGTGCATGCTCAGTCGCTCAGTTATGTCTGACTCTTTGAGACCCCATGTATCGCAGCCTGCCAGGCTTCTCTGTCCATGGAATTTTATAGGCAAGAATACTGGAGCGGATTGCCGTTGCCTTCACTAGGTGATCTTCCTGACCCAGGGATCATACCTGAGTTTCCTGCATCTCCTTTGGCAGTTGGATTTTTTACCACTGTCCAACATGGGAAGCCCCCTTACTATGTGTGGCCTTGGGAAAATAAATTAACTTCTCTAATGTCGAGTTTTCTCACATGTAAAATGATGACTGCATAATACCATAAGAATCTATTTATATGTCTTTGTGAGGATGAAGCTAGTTTATCTCAACGTGTAAGTCATTTGTGACTGCATAGACTGTAGCCCACCAGGCTCCTCTGTCCATGGGATTCTCCAGGCAAGAATACCAGAGTGGGTAGCCATTCCCTTCTCCAAATCATCCTGAACCAGGATCAAGCCTGGGTCTCCTGCATTGCAGGTGGATTCTTTACCTGCTGATCTACCAGGGAAAACCAGTTTATCTCAAAGTACTTTTTAAATCATGTTATATTATTCAAATATATATCATGTACAATATACATTAAGTATTCTGCTTGCCACTAGGGATGCAAGGATGATTAAAGCATAGACATAAATATTCAAAGGGTGTGATTTTTAAAATGCAGTTAAATAAGTTAAATAAATTATGTTTAAAGGAGTGTTTAATATGCATAATACATTTATGTCTATCTTACCCAGATCCTTTGAATCACAAAGAAATCCTCTACGATGACAGTGACTGTACTACATATCAGGCAGTTCTGTGACACTGGAAAATTCCAGTGGAAAACAATTAAAATAAGCCACAATAAAATTATCAAATTCAGTATGAATAAATGTAGGTACTTAGATCACTGCCCTGCTCATCTCTCTGCCCTCTTCCATAGATAATACATAAATACATTAAAATCCATTTAGTATGAGAGCTTCTCTATAATAGTATGTTCTATTGCTTCAGTAATTATGTAGGGAGCAAGAGTAGTCTAATTCCAAATAGCCGGCCCATTTGAAGCTGCAGAAAAAAATGACACCAAGTGAAAGCTGGGTCACAGTGCTAACAGATCTAAATATATCCACTCAGCTAAATGAACCAAGTTGCTTTCTAATTTATAATAGAAAAATGTTTTATATTATCTAGTCACAGAGAAATTCACATGGTAATAAAGCTGAAAACAAACCTAGAAAAGTTACCCTACCAGTGTTTCAGTTTGCATCCCAGGTTCACATTGGAAAGATTACACGGCCGTATCCCAATTATTAATATGCTGTAAGGCTATATGTCTATTAAATAATGATGTATATCTTTTGTTGTTGTTATTCTCTTGCTAAGCTGCATCCAACTCTTTGCAACTCCGTGGACTTCAATATGCCAGACTGCCTATCCTTCGCTATCTCCCAGAGTTTTCTCAAATTCATGTCCATTGAGTTGCTGATGCCACCCAACCATCTCATCTTCTGTTGCCCCTTTCTTCTCCTGCCCTCAATCGTCCCTAGCATCATGGTCTTTTCCAAATAGTCAGCTCTTCACATCAGGTAACCAAAGTATTGGAGCTTCAGCTTCAGCATCAGTCCTTCCAATGAATATTCAGGACTGATTTCCTTTAGGATGGACTGGTTGGATCTCCTTGCAGTCCAAGGGACTCTCAAGAGTCTTCTCCAACACCACTGTTCAAAACCACCAATTCTTCGCTTTTCAACCTTCTTTACGGCCCAACTCTCACATCCATACACGACTACTGGAAAAACCATAGCTTTGTCTATATGGACCTTTGAGGGTAAAGTGATGTCTCTGCTATTTAATATGGTATCTAGGTTTGTCACAACTTTCCTTTCAAAGAGCAAGCATCTTTTAATTTCAAACTGCAGTCACCATCCACAGTGATTTTGGAGCCCAAGAAAAGATCTGTCACTGCTTCCACTCTTCCCCTTCTTCCAGTCCCATCGTGCATATGTCCTAAGTCACTTCAGTGGTGTCTGACTCTTTGCCACCCTATAGACCGTAGCCCACCAGGTTCTTCTGTCCATGGGATTCTCCAGGCAAGAACACTGGAGTGGGTTGCCAGTTCTTCTTTCAGGGGATCTTCCTGACCCAGGGTTTGAACCCATGTCTCTTATGTCTTCTGCATTGGCGGCAGGTTCTTTACCACTAGTGCCACCTGGGAAGCTGTCAGGTCCCATCACTTCATGGGAAATAGAAGGGGGGAAAGTGGGAGACCTTTAAAGCAAAACTAAAAAGTTCTAGGAGCATAGAAACACATGGAAACAGAATCTTTTGTCAAGATAAAAACAAATCATTTTGGTTTGGGGATACAAACCACTTTGCATAGTTAGGGACTCTTATGACCACCAATTTAAAGTGACAAAAGTGACTAGGAACCTATTGGCTTAAAGTGTTTAACAAAAAGTCTGTGATCACTGTTATGTCAGAATGTGATGGCGGGGGAAGAAAAGAGCTTTAAGCAAAATCTGAATAGATAAGTCCTTTTCTTCCAGAAAGAAATCCTTTTCTTCTTGGAAGACTTCTTCCTAATTCTCATTAGAATGGAAGCAAAGATACCCTTCTAGAGCTTCCCTGGTGGCTCAGTGGTAAAGAGCCTACCAGTGCTGGAGAGGCGACTTCTGATCCCTGAGTGAGGAAGATCTCCTGGAGAAGGAAATGGCAACCACTCCAGTATTCCTGCCTGGGAAACCCCATGGACAGAGGAGCCTGGTGGGTGACAGGCCATGAGCTCAGAGAGGAGTGGGACATGACTACTGACCAAACAACAGCAAAGGCGCCCTGCACCCCCACCGAAGAACTGCAACAGGGCGTTAAGGGGAAAGGGAGGAGGGGGAAGGAGGCCTAAGGTTCAGAGTAGAAAGTGCCATCAACTTCACTATCCATGTAAAAACATTTTTAAGACTAAAAAAGATACACAATGGCCATACACAGTTCTGTTTTTAAAAAATGAATGGAAAGAGTTTCAAACTTAAATGTTTACTGGGAATCTTAAAAACTAAGATTAAAGAAAATTCCTATACTAATCTAGATATAAAAATAATTTTTTTTTGTAGCAAAAGGAACAAAAATCATCCTGATTTTAGATAGTCACCAACACTAAAAGATGGAAGATTTTTCCAGTATATGGTTAATGAATGTTTGTGGGGAAACATGAGGACCCCTATTCCTGTTTAACTTGTTGTCTACCAAAGCAAGAGGAATCCATTCAAGCATGCTTAAGTGATGAAAAAAATATGCCATTTGTATATTCTTTGGAGTGGGGTGACAGGGGTAGCTATTTAAAATGTGCTCTATCTGGTTAAGAAATTAACCAAAATCAAAGTATCAAGAATGTGAAAATTGAGGCATTCCTGGTGGTTCGGAGGCTAAGACTCTACACTCCCAATGCAAGGTGCCCGGGTTCGATCCCAGGTCAGGGAACTAGATCTCATGCTGCAACTGAGACCTGGAACTGTCAAATAAATAAAAATAAATAAATATTTTTTAAAAAGAATGTGAAAATTGTTTTAGTTATAGTCTATGCTGCTGCTAAGTCGCTTCAGTCGTGTCTGACTCTGTGCAACCCATAGACGGCAGCCCACCAAGCTCCTCTGTCCTGGGATTCTCCAGGCAAGAACACTGGAGTGGGTTGCCATTTCCTTCTCCAATGCATGCATGCATGCTAAGTTGCTTCAGTCATGTTCGACTCTGTGCGACCCCATAGACAGCAGCCCACCAGGCTCCTCTGTCCACAGAATTCTCTAGGCAAGAGTACTGGAGTGGATTGCTATTTCCTTCTCCATTATAGTCTATGAGTGAATATCAAAAGACATTAAAAATAGAGTTAAGTATAAATAATCATTGAAAATATCTGTTTAGATAGAGTTCCCCCAGACTCTGAGGCATGGATTTAAGAGCGAATATTTTCTTCGGGATGCTAAGAAACATGTAGAGAAATGAGAAAAGGAGAGTAACCAGTATAGGATAAGTCAACAAGCCAGTTATCTTGAGGGTGACTGGAGTGTAATCCCACAAACTGTGCAAATTGCATGTCCCAGAGTTATGGAACCCAAGGGGCAAGAGAGCTGGGCTGTTTACACATCAGTGCTCACCAGCCGTTTGTTGAGAACTTCAGGAGTGGGTTATTCAGACAAATTTCCAGCCTGGATTTTGGGTAGAGCCCCCTGTGCAGCCTTGGGGACCTGAAGAGTGGCGCGGGACGTGAGGATCAGCAGGAGCACCCGGCAGTGGTCACAGCCAGGGGAATGTCAAGTGCCACAGACAGGGGGCGCTGCAGGCTGGTTAGGACTCTGAAGGCAAGCAGCCAAATTGATTCTCAAAGATCATTTTATGGAGAAAAAAAAAATGCAGAGTGTAAGCTGACTCACAGCTCCAGATTGAATAAATAATACTGAGAAGTGAAGAAAGGGAGAGAATGGAGAGGGAGAAATCCATGGCAAACTTCTTGATTGTAAATGAAAGAGAAAACGTTACCATTGGCTGAAAATTATAGAAATACAGGTTTAGCCCAGGTGTTCCCTGGTGGCTTAGCTGGTAAAGAATCTGCCTGAAATGTTGGGAGACCTGGGTTCAATCCCTGGGTTGAGAAGATCCCTTGGAGAAGGGAACAGCTAACCTCTCCAGTATTCTGGCCTGGAGAATTCCATGGACTATACAGTCCATGTGGTAACAAAGAGTCAGACACAACTGAACGACTTTCACTTTCAATAGTTAGGTGGCACTAGTGGTAAAGAACCGGCCTGCCAATGCAGGAGATATAAGAGGCACGGGTTCGATCCCTGGGTTGGGAAGATCACCTGGAGTAGGAAATGACAACCCACTCTGGTATTCTTTTGGAGATCCCATGGACAGAGGAGCCTGGCGGGCTATAGTTCATAGGCTTGCCAGGAGTAGGACATGACTAAAGTGATTTGACATGCACAGCATGCATGCAGGTTTAGTTTAACCATGTGTTTGAAAAAATTAAGGGCAACTACAAGGGAATAAAATGCTAGTTATTTTCTTTCTGAATTGCTACAGCCAGGGGAATGTCACAGACATGCACCCAGTTTAACCTTGTGTTTGGGAAAATTAAAGGAAACTACAAGGAAGTAAAATACTAGCTATTTTCTTTCTATATTGATACACAAAATATAAGGAAATGAAGGAAAAGCTAAGAGAGGTAGGCAGAATTAACACTATTTAGGTTATTGTAACTGTAAGTATGTATGAGTAAACTGCTCTATCAAAATGCAAATGTTGTCCTTCATATTCCTAAAATTCCTATGTATGCTGCTTATGGAAAATATCTAAGCAGCACAGAGTTTAAAAGTAAATAAGACACCATGTTTAGACGCAATGCCAAGTCAAAATGGAAATGTTTTCCTGTGAGGATTATACAGAGTATGCAATTATAAAGTAACCATTCATTGTGTTTATTTGTGGAGTTTACTAATTCGCCATGAAATACTGTTCTGGGTGAAGATGATATAAAATTTATAATGTGCATGTGTGCTAAGTCGTTTCAACTGTGTCCAATTCTTTGTGATCTTATGGACCACAGCTTGCCAGGCTTCTCTGTCCATGGAATACTCCAGGAAAGAACACTGGAGTGGGTTGCCATGCCCTGCTCCAGGGGATCTTCTGACCCAGGGATCGAACCCACGTCTTTTATGTCTCCTGAATTGGCAGGATAGTTCTTTACTACTAGCACCACTTTTGAAACCCATAAAACTTATAATATCCCACACTAAAATGAGGTCATTAACAAGAAACTGGCTAATGATTATCATCAATTAGAGTATTCAAGAAGTGAAAGTTGCTCAGCTATGTTGGACTCTTTGTGACCCCATGGACTGTAACCCACCAGACTCCTCTGTCCATGGAATTCTCCAGGCAAAAATACTGGAGTGGGTAGCTGTCCCTTTCTCCAGGGGATCTTCCCAACCCAGGGATTGAACCCAGGTCTCCGCATTGCAGGCAGATTCTTTACCATCTGAGCCACCAAGGAAGCGCATTTAAGAAGAGTCTAATATTAAAAAAAACTTGAAATGCCTTGAAATCTTATAGCTTATGTAGGAGAGGCTTTCCAAATTTGCAGCTCACATCACATTACCAATAAAATGTGAAGATGAATCAATAATGAAAAATTCTGATCAATTATGCTATAAGAGGTTGTTGTTTTTCTTTGCTCTATAGATGGTATTTTAAAATCTGTTCTTGCTGTGGAAAAATACTACAGAAAGAAACCACCAAAGAGGACATAGGAAAGAATGGAGAAAAGGTAATAAAGTGTATCTGACAACTAATTAATAAAAATATCATGTAAAATTTTCTGGATTTTCTGATGTTTGTGGTACTTATAAGCTTTTGAAAATGCATAAATTGCTATGTTTTTCTTTTCTCATTCTAAGTAAACATTCACTATCACACTTCTTTTGTGTCTGTAATTGCTTGTGTGTTTGTATTGCTTAAAGAGAAATCCCCAAATCTATGCTTCAGCCCCACAGAATCTGGGTCCAACTCAGCATAGGAACATTTGTGATTTTCAAAGCTAATGCCAAATTTCCTTCTACTGAGGACGTGCCAACTCAGATTACCACCAGCAATTATGAACATGCTTGTTTGCTCCAAACAATTTTGAGAAGTAATAGCTATGAGGAGAGTCCTGCACTTCCACCTATTGATGATTTGGTGATAAATAAACATCAGTGAACTAGCCTGTAAAGCCCAGGAAGAGATCGCAGAATCTATATGAAGAACATAGCATATATTCTTTGAAGTGGCACTTCAAGTCAGTGGAGAAATAAAAAGTGATTCAATAAACTGTTTGGAAAATAAACCTGAGAAAACAGGGGTGGCAGATATGTATTTCATTCCATGTAGCAAGCTAACTTTTGCATGGATTAGAAATTAAAAAAAAAAAGAAAAAGTGTTAAAAATATTAAAAGTATAGATACATATTCACCTCATTTAGGGATCTGAACACTTGACTAATCAAAAACCCACAAAAAATAGTAAGCCACAAAGAAAAATATTAGGGAATTAAATTTAATTTAGTTACTTAAAATTAATATCATAAAAATTATATATCATAAAATTTTTGGAAAGATATTTCCATATGTTTCATACATATGATAAACATAAAATTTCTGTAATAGGAAAAAATTTTTGTTGGAAAAATAGGCAAGTAGGAATTTCAGAATAGAAAAATACAAATAGTCAAAAAATATAAATATCCAACCTCATTAGTAGTTAAATTTAAACATATTTCATAATAATGTGAACAATGTCTTTGCTTTTCAACTAGGTGAATATTTTGGTACTGTTGTTGCTATTGTTCATAATAGTGAATATGCAGTAAAATAGACCCTTTTACTCACCATTTCTAACAATGTACCTTATTTTCTATAGGACAATTTGACTAGGTGCATAAATTTTCAGAATCTAAATTATTGTTCCTGCTACTATGAATTATTGCAAAGGAATATACAATAATTGCATGCAGATTTATGACCTAGAATGTCCAGTGCAGTGGTATGTATAATAGCAGACATTTAGAAACAATTCAGATATTTGAGGATTAAGAACAAATAATGACAGCACATTCATATGGTGAAATCCCATGAGACCACAAGAAAAGCTATGCCTTTAAGGAGAATTGATCATGGTAGGAAATGTTCATGGCATATATTAAGTGAAACACCAGGATTCAAACATCTCTTTTTTCAGGCTCTTTTCAAGCACCGGCTGTGCTTTCTGCTTAGATACTACTCTTCATACTGTCTACCCTCTAATGGATGAGGATAAGAGGCTTGTGGAAGCTTCCTGATGGGATGGACTGGTTGTGGGGAAAACTGGGTCTTGCTCAGGTGGGCAAGACAATGCACATAAAATCTTAAATCCAGTTTTCTGCTGATGGGTTGGACTGTGTTTCCTCCCTATAGTTTGGCCTGAGATCAAACTCTGTTATGGGTAATGGCAGTTTAGTTCAGTCACTCAGGCATGTGTGACTCCTTGCAACCCCATGGACTGCAGCACGTAGACGTCCCTGGCCATCACCAACTCCCAGAGCTTGCTCAAATTCATGTCCATCGAGTCAGTGATGCCATCCAACCATCTCGTCCTCTGTCCTCCCCTTCTCCTCCTGCCTTCAATCTTTCCTAGCATTAGGGTCTTTTCTAATGAGTCAGCTCTTCATATCAAGTGGCCAAAGGATTGGAGCTTCAGCTTCAGCATCAGTCCTTCCAATGAATAATCAGGATAGATTTCCTTTATGATTTTCTGGTTTGATATCCTTGCAGTAAAGGGACTCTCAGAGTCTTCTCCAATACCACGGTTCAAAAGCATCAATTCTTCAGTGATCAGCTTTCACATGGTGAAAACTCTCACATCCATACATGACTATTGGAGAAACCACAGCTTTGACTAGATGGACAATTGTTGGCAAAGTAATCTCTCTGCTTTTTAATATGCTGTCTAGTTTTGTCATAGCCTTTTGTCTAAGAAGCAAGCATCTTTTAATTTTGTGGCTGCAGTCACCAACCTCAGTGATTTTAGAACCCAAGAAAATCAATCTGTAACTGTTTCCATTGTTTTCCCATCTATTTGCCATGAAGTTCACAATAAAGGACAGAAATGGTATGGACCTAAGAGAAGCAGAAGATATTAAGAAGAGGTGGCAAGAATACACAGAATAACTATATAAAAAAGATATTAATGACCCAGATAACCGTGATGTTGTGATCACTCACCTAGAGTCAGACCTCCTAGAGTGCAAAGTCAAGTGGGACTTAGGAAGCATCACTACAAACAAAGCTAGTGGAGGTAATGGGATTCCAGTTGATCTATTTCAAATTCTAAAAAACGATGCTGTGAAAGTGCTGCACTCAATATGCCAATAAATTTGGAAAACTCAGCTGTGGCCACAGTACTGGAAAGGTCAATTTTCATTCCAATCCCAAAGAAGGTCAATGCCAAAGAATGATCAAACTACTGCACAATTACACTCATTTCACATTCTAGTAAGGTCATGCTCAAAATTCTCTAAGCAAGGCTTCAACAATACATGAACCAAAAACTTTCAGATGTGCAAGCTGGATTTAGAAAAGGCAGAGGAACCAGACAGAGGTTTTGAACTGGACATGGAACACCAGACTGGTTCCAAATTGGGAAAGAAGTATTTCAAGGCTATATATTATTACCCTGCTTATTTAACTTCTATGCATAGTACACCATGTGAAATGTCCAGATGGATGAAGCACAGCTGGAATCAAGATTGCCAGGAGAAATATGAATAACTTCAGATATGCAAATAGCACCAGCCTTATGACAGAAAGTGAAGAGGAACTAAAGAGCCTCTTGACAAAGGTGAAAGAGGAGGGTGATAAAGCTGGCTTAAAACTCAACATTCAAAAAACTAAGCTCATGGCATCCAGTCCCATCACTTCATGGCAGAGAGATGGGGAAACAATAGAAACAGTAAGAGATTTTATTTTCTTTGGCTCCAAAATCACTGCAAATGGTGAGTGCAGCTATGAAATTAAAAGACGCTTGCTCCTTGGAAGAAAAGCTACAAACCTAGATAGCGTATTAAAAAGCAGAGACATTAATTTGCCTACAAAGATCCCATAGTCAAACTATGCTTTTCCCAGTAGTCATGTATGGATGTGAGAGTTGGACCATAAAGAAGGCTGAGCATTGAAGAATTGATGCTTTTGAACTGTGGTTTAAAGAAAATTCTTGAGAGTCTCTTGGACTGTACAGAGATCAAACCAGTAATCCTAAAGAAAATCAACCCTGAATATTCATTGGAAAGACTGATACTGAAGCTGAAACTCCAATACTTTGGCCACCTGATGCAAAGAGCCGACTCTTGAAATGACCCTGATACTGGGAAAGATAGAGGACAGGAGGAGAAGGGGACGACAGAGAATGAGATGGTTAGATGACATTACTGACTCGATGGACATGAGTTTTAGCAAACTCTGTGAGATGTTGAAGGACAGCGAGGCACGGTGTGTTGCAGTCCATGTGGTCGCAAAGAACAGGACACAACTAAGCAACTAAACAACAACAACAGCTATTCTCCAAGATCTTCTCATGGCTTCCTCCTTATCTTTCAAATCTCACTGCAAACATTCCTGGCTCAGAATGACTTCCAGAACCCGCTGGTGAAAGCAAACCTTCCTCACATCTACCTCCGGGAGCCAGTACTTTATTTCATCTTTTCCACCACTTGTTATATCTAAAATTTCCTTGGTCCTTTTGTTTAAATATTTATTGCCTGTCATTCTTCATGCTCTACCCCCAGTACACACAATATAAGAGACGCTCATTAGCTGTTTTCATCATTGCTGAATCTTTACCTCAACAATAGACTATTGTTGGTCAGCCAATGACTAATGGACAAATGCATGGAAAAAAAGAGTGGAAGAAAATATACCAGATTTTATTTTTAAGAGCCCATCTCTGAGTGGTGATATGCTAGGTGCTTCTTATCTTCTGCTTTATGTGTGTTTGATTCTTTAGACTTTTTTGTGGACGCACAATCAGGAAAAACAATGTGATCTCCTCAATGTTCATAGTCCAGTTTATAGTCCAGTGATTCTTCAGACATTTTTTGTAGACACAGAATTAGGAAAAATAATGTAATCTCTTCAGTGTTCATAGTTCAGCTCATAGTCTGTATCTTTTCCATTCAACCCTCAAA
Organism: Cervus canadensis; assembly: GCF_019320065.1. NCBI lineage: Eukaryota > Metazoa > Chordata > Mammalia > Artiodactyla > Cervidae > Cervus > Cervus canadensis. The sequence goes on from NC_057401.1 coordinate 36,866,579, forward strand.
AATTCCTTTGGTAGTGAACTAATCACACACAAAAAAGAAGAGCACTCACGCAGCATTTTACACCTCTTTTATAATACTCACCACATTCTGTCTCTTTACAAACTAGCAGCCCAACAGATCATAGACTTTTCTCATACAGTATCTGTGCCTTCATATCTATCTGTCTGTCTGTCTGTCTATCCAGATACTAGCAAAGTATTGGAACTTTGGGTATTCCATAAGTGTTGACGGTATTTATCCTGAAACATGTATATCAAGTTGCAGAGAACAATTATTTTAAAGCAAACACCCATGGAACCCTCAGCCTCAACAACAAATGCAACATTGCTGGCATTTCAGAAGCTCTTGGCATGTTTGTTCCTAATTGTAACCCTCTTGTTTCTTCTTAAATATAACTGATATTCTGAATTATTAAGCAGTCACTTGCTTGATTTCATCATCTTAAAATAATCCTAAACATTGACTGCTACTGAATCTTGCATAACTGGAATCATAAAGCTTATTTTGGGCAGTGTTATGTTTGTGAGGTTTATCCATGTTTAATATATAGCTATAGTTCATTAATTTTTGGTACTGTATACTATTCAATGGATAGCTTATTCATTCCACTGTGGTGGACATTTTTGATGTCTTTTATTTTGGGCTTCTATGTATAATATTACTAATGGCTATGAATATTCTCATTCACGGTTGGTGCTTATTTCTGGTGGGTATAACTGTAAGTGAAACTGTTGGTTTATCAGGCATGTGCATTTTTAAATTTAGTAGATGTTGTCAAACTCCTTTCTAACGTGATTGCATCAAATATTATACTTACACCAGTCATACCTGGGAGTTCCCACTGCCCCATAACCTTGGTTGTTTTGATCATTTTATTTTAATACTAGTCATTTCTGTGTCTTGGGAAACTTCTTAGCCCTGGGCAAACCGGGATGATAGGCTGCCATAGAACTTTTATACCTTATCTGGCACCAATGTATTTTTTGGAGATGTTTTCATATCAGTTCTTTGCAGTCCATGGAATTCTCCAGGCTAGAATACTGGAATGCGTAGCCTTTCTCTTCTCCAGGGGATCTTCCCAACCCAGGGATCAAAACCAGGTCTCCCACATTGCAGGCAGATTCTTTACCAGCTGAGCCACAAGGAAAGCCCAAGGTATATGATAGTATTCCCTTAATTTGCAATACTGTTATGGCATTTTTCCTATGTACATTGACTACTTGTGTTTCCTGAGTGTGAGATGCCTGTTTAAACCTCTTGCAAAAACGGTCTTCAAACTGGAAACATAAAAACCTCATCAACTGTAAACTCATGAATAACGGTTCTGATTGTATTTCTATTATCAATGCTAATTGTGTTCAGATTTTGCCTTGATTATAAGAATAAGAAACAAATGCTTTATTTTTTTTTTTAATTTATCTCGTCAATCCTTACTAATGGAGGAAAAACGTACTAAAATTATGGAATTTTTAGAGAACAATCAAATTTATAGAAATCAAGAAAATTGATACCAAGAGAAAAATAGTCTTATACACTAGTCAATAAAAGAAGAAATTTTAAAAAGAACTAATGAATTTGTGACTAGTGTGTTGAAAAAAGCACAATAAATTACATTGTAAAAATGTAAAAAGGACTTTAAAAATGAAAGTAGAAATTAATAGATTAGAAAATAGAAAAAGAATAGAACTGAAAAAAAAAAATACCCAACCTCATATGTGTGTACTGAGTCGTGTCTGACTCTTTTTGACCCCCTGAACTGTAGCCCACCAAGTTCCTCTGTCCATGGGACTTCCCAGGCAAGAATACTGCAATGAGTCACCATTTCCTTCTCCAGGGGATCCTCCTGACCCTGAGTTTGAACCCACATTTTCTATGTCTCCCCCACTGGCAGGTGGATTCTTTACCACTGAGCCACTTGAGTGGCTTTTAAAGAGTAAAATTTAAATTTTACATTTTACAGAGTAAAATTTTTTAAAAAATTATGTCCAAATGTTGGTTTTTTGAGAAACTCAATAAGATAATCATTAACTACTTTAAGGGGAAAAAGAGAAAAAGGTATAACTGTACCAAAAATAATAATAATAACAAAGGAAATTTAAAGAATCATAAGAAAGCTTTTGTACAGTTTCATACAAATAAACTGAAAATTTGGATTCAACAAATAATTTTCTAGAAAAAATATAACTTAAAATTTATCTCAGATGAAACACACAATCTTAAAAGACATTTATATAGGAAAAAAAAGAGAATTTTTTTCAAAGAAATAACATCATGGTTACCAGACCTGAGGAGTTTGTCCCAAACCCTAAAAATTACCAAGCTATTAAATGACCGAAAGCATGGAATAATGGAAATTTTCAATGGAAAATGGAAATTTTGGAAATGGAAATTTTCCAAAATTTTTAATTGATACCCACTTTACTATATGTAGCATTAATAATGCAATAATAATACTGGGAAAGCAAAACTACCAAACCAAAATTCTAAGTGAAATATTTGCAACTACAACAGCAACAAAAAATCCCGAGGCAATTTATAGGAATAATACATTATGATCAAGTGCAATTTAATACCAGGTATGTCACACTGTGTCAATGGGAGGAAATTAATTGGGATAATATATTATTATATTTAAGGATACTAATGATGTGATCATTTCAAAGCAAATTTAAAAAGCATATGACAACATTTAAGATTCTTGAGACATAAAAAAGAAACAAGAAAATAAGGATAGATGAATAGTCAGTATAACAAACTATTCTATGTCAACTCCAGAATCATGATTAAAGAGAAAATACTAAATTCAGGAACAATACAAGGAATTCCACTACTGCTATTTTATTTAACATCTTATTAGAGGTAAAAAGTCAAAGCAATTAAGCAACAGAAAAATATCAAAGGTACAAAATTTGAAAAGTATAAAATGACTGTATCCCTATTGCAGTTGGTATTATTATATAATCAGAAAACTCAAAATTATAAAATAAAAAATATTTAAGAAATTAGATGTTGGATACATTTTGGGAGTACAAAATCCATTGTTTACACACACATAAACAATAAGACATATATACAGCATTATAGACATACATTTAGTAAATATATATTATTTTTATAAGAAAATAATTATAATATAGCAAACATAATTATGGGCTTCCCAGGTAGCATTAGTGGTAAAGAATTCACCTGCCAAAGCATGAAACACAAGAGATTCAGGTTTGATTCCTGGGTTGGGAAGATTCCCTGGAGGAGGGCATGGCAACCCTGTCCAGTATTCTAGCCTGGAGAATCCCGTAGACAGATTAGCCTGGCAGGCTACAGTCCATAAGGTTGCAAAGAGTCAGACATGACTGAAGTGACTTAGCATGCAGGCACACAAACATAATTATAATTTCACCTGGATTTTATAATTAATAGAATAAAATTTTAAAATGTGCCTAGCTATGTTTAATGTTTTTATAAATAATAAAGACCCAATAACAACCATTAAAGTCTGGAAAAACAAAGCAGTAATGATGAGAATAGCCTTACCAGATATTAGGGTATATTATAAAGCTTCAGTAATTAAAACCACACCATATCAATGCATAAACAGATACACAGGACAATGGAACAGAAAATTACTTCTGAAAAAGATCCAAGCACATCTAGAAACTTAGTTTATAATTAGAAAATATTTCAAATCAGGTAGCTGCCTGAGAAAAATAATGTTAGGACTATATCCACACGCTTCATGAGAATAATGCCAAATGGATCAGATATTTAATTATAAAAAATAAAGCCATGAAACACTAAATTTAAAAATGAGAAAGTTTCTTTATAATTTTGAAGTATAGATAGCCTTTCCATGATCCAAAACCCATAAGTTGTAAAGGAAAGTTTGACTACATAAAAGTTTTTTTTAACTGTATGAAAAGAAAAATCAAAGTCAAAACATAAATGAGAAGAATAATACACAAAGGATAAGTGAGAAAAAAGTTGAACATCACAACAAGAAGGGCATATTATCTTAATATATGTAATATATTTCTCATAAGGAAAAACTCAATACAAAATAAAAATGGGTAGAAGAGTTCTCAGAGAAAAGAAATCACATAAAGTTCTCTATCAACAAAAGCTCAATATCACCTATTTTAAGAAAAGGAAATGAAAATTCAAATTCTGCAGGTATGTCAAACTTGTGGATTTTTGCTAACTTGATAAGAGGAATAGTATTTGTTGGCAAGACTTTAGGGAAAGAAGAATTATCATGCATTTCTATGGGAGTGTCAATTGGCACAGCACTTACAGATAGTAAGCTGGCAATATCTGTCAAAATCATAAATGCATATTCCCTTTTGCCTAACATTTCTACATCTGAGAATGTTTGTGCATTTATGAACAGGCTTACTCATTGCAGTATTCTATCACAATTTATTATAGTAAAAGATTACCAACAAAAACTCAAGGATCCATCAACAGGGAGATATTAAAATACTGGTGCATTCACAAAATTATGCAGCCATGAAAATAATGAGAAAGAATAAGGAAGATCTTGGAACTGATATGGGCTTCCCTGATGCTCCATTGGTAGAGAATCCACCTGTAATGCAGGAGACCCCGGTTCGATTCCTGGGTCAGAAAGATCCGCTGGAGAAAGGATAGGCTACCCACTCCAGCATTCGTGGCCTTCCCTTGTGGCTCAGCTGGTAAAGAATCCACCTGCAATGCAGGAGACCTGGGTTTGATCCCTGGGTTGGGAAGATCCCCTGGAGAAGGGAACAGCTACCCACTCCAGTATTCTGGCCTAGAGAATTCCATGGACTGCAAAGAACTGATATGAAAACATCTCCAAAAAACACATTGGTGCCAGATAAGGTATAAAAGTTCTATGGCAGCCTATCATCCCAGTTTGCCCAGGGCTAAGAAGTTTCCCAAGACACAGAAATTTCAGTGCTAAAGTCAAGAAATCTCTGGGCTAACAGGCACTGGTGGTCCCCCTAAGTCCAGCTCCCTTTTTCTTTAGCAGATGTGAGATTGGAATATGAGTTCACATTCATTTGTTTATGCATACAAAGCCTCTAGAAGGATGTGCAAGAAAGTAACAATAGTGCTGGCATATTTTATCATAAGTGGGGCTGGTAGGGAAGTGGTTGGATGGAAGACTGAGACTGAAGAGCATTATTTCCTTCTATGGATATTTTAAGTTTTTTGATCTATACGAACTGGATAACTATTCCAAAATTAAACAAGCAAAAAATAAACATAATCAAATGCATCAGAAAAGGCAGTCTGATTTGTGAGGGGAAATAAGACCATTTCTTATGTAGAGAGCAAGTGTCTAGGCAATTTATATAGTTAAAGGGCTTGGAAACTTTCTTGCAAAATGTATTTCTTTACAACATCTGACAGCCAGCTTCAGGATAATGAATACAATGCAATGTACTGCCCTTTGAGAACAAGAAATTGCAGGTTGTCTTGCCCTGGTCAAAAAGAGCAAGTCTGAGCTGCTCTTGAATTTCTGAATTGACCAGACAGTCTCAACACAGGCCATAAAACTACTATCTGAAAGGAAATAGATGGTATTCAAACCAAATCAGCCTGTGAGCAACTGCATAACCTCAATTTGGACACACAATCTGTCTCACAGACTATTCTTTATACTTCTCATGTTCGTTGTAGGAAGACTCTGTCAAACACTTAATGTCTTAGAAAAATTCTGTATAAAACTTAAGCTTATTTGCAAATATATCTTTTTCCAAAATGTTTGTTTTCCCATTGTTTGGGGCCAATAGAGAAAGAGGAAGGCAATGGAAAGAACAGAAATAGTTCCTGGTGTGCTAAATGCATGAATGTGTGTGCAACTGTGGACATACATTCTTGCTTTTGAACCAAGAACATTGGTGATGTAAGTCTTAGTCCGAAGGCAAGAGATGACCAAAGTCCTGACTCAAATAGTCAAGCAGAGAGAGAGAGAGAGAGGTCTCCCTTTCTTCCCCTTTTTGTCCTACGAAGGCCCTCAAGAGACTGGATAATGCCTATCGACATGGCGAGGGCAATCCACTTTATTCAATCTATGGATGCAAGTGTTCACCTCATCCAGAAACACCCTCATGGACACACCTCAAAGTAATATTTAGCCAAATATCAGGGCACCTTGTGAACCAGTCAAAATGACATGTAAAATTAAACACAATAGTTGAGATCAGAGATACGTAGAAACGGGTAAGATACAATTCAATGTTACAAACAACCCATTGAAAAAAATGGGCAGAAGATCTAAATAGACATTTCTCCAAAGAAGACATACAGATGGCCAGCAAAAACATGAAAAGATGATCAACATCACTAATTATTAGAGAAATGCAAATTAAAACAACAATGAGATATCATCTCACATCAGTCAGAATGGCCACCATCAAAAAATCTACAAACAATAAATGATGGAAAGGATATGGAGAGAAAGGAGCCCTCCTGAAGCTGGTAGGAATGTAAGTTGGTATAGCCACTATGGAGAACAATATGGGGTTTCCTCAAAAAGCTAAAACTAGAACTACTGCATGCCCCAGCAATCCCACCCCTGGGCATATACCTGGAGAAAGCCATAATTCAAGAATGTACATGAACTCCAATGTTTACTGCAGAAGTGTTTACAACAGCCAGGACATGGAAACAGCCTAAATGTCCATCAACAGAGGAATGGGCAAAGAAGATGTGGTATACATATATATATATACACACACACACACAATGGAATATTACTCAACCATAAGTCAGAGATGTGGATAGACATAGAGACTGTCTTATAGAGTGAAATAAGTCAGAAAGAGGAAAAAAATACCATAAAATATCACTTAAATGTGAAATCTAGAAAAATGGTACAAATGGACTTATTTGCAAACCAGAAATAGAAGCACATGTAGAGAACAGAGGTACGGATACCAACTGGGGGAAGGGGAAGGTGGGATGAACTGGGAGATTGGGACTGACATATATATGCTGAAAGTGAAAGTGGAAGTGACTCAGTTGGATCTGACTCTGCGACCCCATGGACTATACAGTCCACGAAGTTCTCCAGGTCAGAATACTGGAGTAGGTGGCTGTTCCCTTCTCCAGTGGATCTTCCCAACCCAGGTATGGAACTGGGGTCTCCCACATTACAGGTGGATTCTTTACCAACTGAGCTATCAGGGAAGCCCTACTATATATAAAATAGATGACTGATGAGAACCTACCGTATAGCACAGGGAACTCTATTCAATGCTCTTTGGTGACCTAAATAGGAACGGAATCTAAAAAGAGGGGATATATGTATATGCATAACTGATTCACATTGTTGTACAGTGGAAATGAACATAACATTGTAAAGCAACTATGCTTCAAAATGGAAAGAAAAGAACTACTGTTAAAATTCTGGAAATGGTTGGGCATGATATATTTAAATTGCCCAAATGGCACAGACTGAAAGATGCCACTCTTGGAATTGGATGTCCAGTCTGAAGCAGAGAAGGCTCTAGAAGGAAAGACTGCGTAAAGATGTTTTGAGGATATTCAGTGCAGCTGGAGAAGTGGACAATGGATAATGGGGCTAGTGTAGTATTGCAAGTAGCAGCAAAAAGAGGTAGCATGAAGTGGCAGGGTGTGCTGAAAGGAAGGAGATGGAATGTGGGCAGAGGAATCAAGAAGCAGCCATGAACTGGAAATGAGCCATCAGCCTCAGGAAATCTAAGTAAAATGGGGCTGGGCAGGAATTCATCTCTAAAAATCTATTCCCAAGTCAGGAAAGGGATGGGAATGTATGGACCAACAAAAGACAGACTCCAGTTCTAGAGGGTCTGAAAATACAAGGCAAATTTTCAAACTGAACTTGGGCACAAGGACAGACAGCAATATGTTGTTCCAGAATTTTCCTCGTATAATACACAAAAACAAAAAGAGGATCAGAGGCTAAAATGCAAGCTAAAACTATAAATTCTAGAAAATGAACACACAAAAAATTTCATAAACTTGGGGTCAACAAAAAATTACTAGACAAAACACAAAATGATTCATAGTAAAAGAAAAACATGACAAGTTCGATTTAATTACAACTTAGTACTGCTCTTCAAAACACCATTAAGGGAAAAAAGACAACCTCTTTAACAAGTGGTGCTGGGAAAACTGGTCAACCACTTGTAAAAGAATGAAACTAGAACACTTTCTAACACCATACACAAAAATAAACTCAAAATGGATTAAAGATCTAAATGTAAACCAGAAACTATAAAACTCCTAGAGGAGAACATAGGCAAAACACTCTCCGACATAAATCACAGCAGGATCCTCTATGACCCACCTCCCAGAATATTGGAAATAAAAGCAAAAATAAACAAATGGGACCTAATGAAACTTAAAAGCTTTTGCACAACAAAGGAAACTATAAGCAAGGTGAAAAGACAGCCCTCAGAATGGGAGAAAATAATAGCAAATGAAGAAACAGACAAAGGATTAATCTCAAAAATATACAAGCAACTCCTGCAGCTCAATTCCAGAAAAATAAATGACCCAATCAAAAAATGGGCCAAAGAACTAAACACACATTTCTCCAAAGAAGACATACAGATGGCTAACAAACACATGAAAAGATGCTCAACATCACTCATTATCAGAGAAATGCAAATCAAAACCTCAATGAGGTACCATTACACGCCAGTCAGAATGGCTGCTATCCAAAAGTCTATAAGCAATAAATGCTGGAGAGGGTGTGGAGAAAAGGGAACCCTCTTACACTGTTGGTGGGAATGCAAACTAGTACAGCCACTATGGAAAACAGTGTGGAAATTCCTTAAAAAACTGGAAATAGAACTGCCATATGACCCAGCAATCCCACTTCTGGGCATACACACCAAGGAAACCAGATCTGAAAGAGACACATGCACCCCAATGTTCATCGCAGCACTGTTTATAATAGCCAGGACATGGAAGCAACCTAGATGCCCATCAGCAGACAAATGGATAAGAAAGCTGTGGTACATATACACTAGGGAATATTACTCAGCCATCAAAAAGAATTCATTTGAATCAGTTCTAATGAGATGGATGAAACTGGAGCCCATTATACAGAGTGAAGTAAGCCAGAAAGATAAAGACCAATACAGTATACTAACACATATATATGGAATTTAAAAAGACAGTAACAATAAACCTATATGCAAAACAGAAAAAGAGACACAGATGTATAGAACAGACTTTCAGATTCTGTGGGAAAAGGAGAGGGTGGGATGTTCAGAGAGAACAGCATTGAAACAAGTACCAAGGGTGAAACAGATCACCAGCCCAGGTTGGATGCATGAGACAAGTTCTCAGGGCTGGTGCACTGGGAAGACCCAGAGGGATGGGATGGAGAGGGAGGTGGGAGGGGGGATCGGGATGGGGAACACATGTAAATCCATGACTGATTCATGTCAATGTATGGCAAAAACCACTACAATATTGTAAAATAATTAGCCTCCAATGAATAAAAATAAATGGAAAAAAAAAACACCATTAAGAAAATGAAATTGCAAGCAGCAATTCATAAAATGTATATTTCAGAAATGAACTGAATTCAGAATATACACAAAATTCTTCCCAAGTGGGCTTCCCAGGTGAAGCTAGTGGTAGAGAACCTGCCTGCCAATGCAGGAGACACAAGAGACCCAGGTTCAATCCCTAGGTCTGGAAGATGCCCTGGAGGAAGGCATGGAAACCCACTCCAGTATTCTTCCCTGAGTCTCCTGCATTGCAGGTGGATTCTTTACCAGATGAGCTACTAGGGAAGTCCCTAATAAGAAGACAAACAACCCAATAAAAAATTTACAAAACTAACTAAAACTTCAGAAAAGAATATATACCCATGGCCGATGAGCACATGAAAAGATATTCAAATAATTATATATTAAGGAGATGAAGTTTAAAAACAATAAACTATAACTGCAAACCCACTAGAAACAGCTAAACTTTTAAGACTATTGGGTTTGTACATATGTATTTAGAGGGATTTAATGGCAAAACCAATTTATGACTCATATAGAAGAATGTCCAGAAAGAGCTAAGAAATCTTTAGAAAGAATATTTAGGTGAAACTGCCTTACTGCACATTTATTTGTACTTACCACAAAACTACTGTGATCACAACAGTATGACATTGGTACAAACAAGAAAAGTATGAGTAAAATAGACTAAAATACTCTGGAAACAGATCCAAGTATATAAATGAAACTTAATACCCGAAAAGGAAAATTCCAAGGGGACAAGAAAAGAATAATTTAACTATATTTAAACAAATCTTTCTAGCAAATTGACTCCATTCAACTAATCAAAAAAAAATTTAGGATTGAGTTTTCTGTACTTGTAAAAAAAAAGTCATTATTGATACATTTATGTCTTTTTGGTAGCATGAATATAGAAAAAGGTGGGGAATAACAGAGTGGAAGATGTCTTTACTGATTTCCTAAAGGGGTGGAACTGGAGGGAGTTGAGAGAGGAAAATTAAATTGCTACTAATTATAACAGTATAATGCTACTATGCATATTTGCTATATTATTAATAAAAAATATGAATATACTTTCAGATTTCATTTGCTATTTTTAGCATGATTAAAATTTGAAACCTAAATTTAGAAAAGACCCAGTGCTTTGCCTATTGTATCAATAAGCATATATTATTGCTTTAAGAAAAAATGGAATGTAAAGTCCAAATGTATCTGTGAAAATGCAAGCCTATATTTGCCTTTCTCTATGGCTTTTTCCCTCCTTTCCTTCCTTCCTTCTTTCCTTTCTTTTTAAAATAAGGAAACATATTTCAGTTAAAGTTTATCTTTGACACCAGGGTTGTATTCAAAGTGTTCTAATAATTGTTTTTGCTAATTATTTTCCTCCATAGTGAATATATATAAAATTCCAAAGCCAACAGATCACAGCCTAGGTGAAGAAGTTTTGGACTCCAAGAGAATGGAATAAGTGACTGGTGATGGTAAAGCTTTAAATGGCAGTAGGCAGGACTCAATGATCTAAGATTCTACAGTGTATGCTCGGGAATGTGCACTTGATTCTGAGCTTGATGGTGAGCTGAAAGGTTTTGAGCTGTTCAGGTACATGGTGAGACAGGTAACCCTAGGGCTTGTGTGTAGAATGAACCTGGCAAAACAAAGGTAAATCCCCTGATGTGTGGACCTGAAAATCCCTTCTACTGGCATACTCAATTCTGCTTTAATTCCAGAATGAAACAAGTGTAATTCTGAAACTGTTCCATATGCCAGCAATCTATTTCTACTATGACTCAGAGATCCCTGTAATTTAGTGCTTTTTTGCCCGAGAGACATTGAGTTTCTTTGGGACTGTTGGACACATTTATATCTTCCTAAATGGAATTATGTTACCAAAGACATAATTGAGTGACTTCACTTTCACTTTTCACTTTCATGCATTGGAGAAGGAAATGGCAACCCACACCAGTGTTCTTGCCTGGAGAATCCCAGGGATGGGGAAGCCTGGTGGGCTGCTGTCTACGGGGTCGCACAGAGTTGGTCACGACTGAAGTGACTTAGCAGCAGCAAATGGAATTATGTTACCAAAGACATAATTAATAGTACTTCCTGTCCCACATTTAAATGCTTCTCAGTTCACAAGTACAAATATTATTATAAAACATAACTCCAAAAGCTCCACAATTAAGTTCCAAATCCTTTATGTATTTGTTTATCAATCATATATAGGTAATATTGCTTCTGTCCTTTAGAGTCCCAGCTACCAAATGGAGGCACTGATTTTTGATAAAAGTATTTGATAAGCCTCTAGAACAATTCAGACCTCTTTAGGGTCCACAGTAGAAATTTCTTTTACAAAATCAGTGTCTGGTTTTCCTTTCTTTTTAGGCATAAAATAAAAAATTACATTTCCCAGCCCTACTTCTGTTAGGTGGGGCCATGTGACTGGTTGTCATCAAAGGACTAAAATAAATGGAAGTGACACATGTTACTTCTGGGAAGAAACCTGGGGAAGGGAGGTATGAGGTCTCCATGCTATCTTTTCTTTGCCATAGTAACCAAGAAGGCCATGATTTTTTTTTTTTTTTTTCTGGTAGCCTGGATCCCTGAGTCACTGTGAGAAACAAAGCCCTCTACTCCTCTCCTTCCCCAAAGTGCATTGCATATATACTCAAGACCAAGAAACAAACATTGATATTCTAAGTTACTGATGTACTAGGCTTCATTTGTTACTGCAGCATTCCTGGCTTATGCTATCTCATAGTTTCGAATACTCCTCCGAGAATCAGATGACTACTTTGTACTCTGTCCTCAACTAGATGCATATTCAAATAGTATTTTAAATAAAGAATATGACTAAGTCTCTTATTTAAGCCCCATCACAGATGGATATTAAAGAATATTTAGCTCCTTCCTAGCATACAATGATTATGTGTGTGTGTGTGTGTGTAGAAATACTTTTGATTTGTTTTATAATGGTTTAGAAATTATCTAATTTTGGAGCTTAAAGTTGGTGAGGTGATATAGGAAAATCGGTTAAGTCAATCTTACATTGTGCATCAAAACAAGACTCTGTCATTCAGCATGCTAACTCTAGTTAAACTAAAGAGTAGCTTACTGCCCAGGGGCAATAAGGAAACAGCTCAGTACTTGTTAAATGGACCGGCTTTGTACACTGGAGGATGGAGTTATAGAGGTGTCTGCTTTCCCTGGGGGACTGAAGTTGTGAACTGAAAAGAACCCTTTGCCATTCTGACTTGCTTACTTCAGAGAAAGTATGTAACTTTCTGTTTCTCAGAAAGAAAAAAAGAAAAGGAATATTCTCAAGTCACATAGAAAGACCTTCTTAACACCCAAGGGCTCTTCTGAGAAACTGTTGGTGAAGGAAATAAAAAAGTATCAAAACCCTCCAGACATATGAAACATTGAGAGGTAGAAGTGTTTTGTTAGAATGGTTTTGATTTACCAAACTAAACCCTTCACATTTAAATCATAGTGTTTGAAGTGTTGGCTACATGAATCAGTCACTCCCATTGTGTTTTCAGGTAACTTCATGGACTAAGGCTAGTTTCTGGGTAGTATGAGGAGACAGCATCCCTCTCCTGTGCTTGGCCTCATTCCAGCTGGTCTCTCCTTTTTGGCCCTCTGTATCCTCATTTCCAGCTTTTCCCATCTCCGCCCTGTCTTTCCGCTGCAGCTCCTATGCCTGCTGACCATACTACCTAGTGGAGTGTAAGTGAATGCTTGGTTAGCCAGGGCAAGTCAGAGCTTCAGACCTTCTACTGTTCTTCCCATCATCGGTTGAAATACAGGCAAATACAAAATTTAGTTTTTAGTCTTTGGGGCTAGCCTACTTGTATACGTCAGAGGTGAGAACCTCTTGATCTAAGAAAATGGTAGCTTCTTAAAATTAAAGCAACAACACGAGGACGTTGGTGGTCGCTTACATTCAACTGCAAAATACAGTATGTGCATTCAGTAGTGTGTGTTGTCTATCCGCAAGTGATTAGCATGGAAGATACAATTCACCTTTCTTGCTAGCAAAGAAAATGCCAAGAACAGAGGAACGTTTGTGGGGAAATGGACAAGATGGCGCCAGTCCACTCTCTCCTGCCGTCTGACCCCATGCTCTGTAAACAATGACTTTGCTTGGTTATATAAAGGCTAAACTCACTTACAGCACTGCACATGTGCTTCACAGGGGACTCGCTTGGTCACAGGTTGTGTGGCTTGATTTATACCTGTATGAGCTTCACCCCGAAAGCCCTGGTTGCTGCTGCTTTGGGGCTACACTGGCGAGGCATCGTGGTTATGTTAGATGAGGTTATGTTACGACTGTGTTTTGGCAGTGTCAGGTTATGTTAAGGCTGCGGTGCCAGTCAGGAGAGAGGCGGTGTCATGGCTGCCAAGGCAGCCAGGGGAGAATGAACTACGTCTGGAGGTCCTGTGGCTCCCAGAGTCTTCTCCTTCCAGTCTCTTAGTTGGCGCCTTGCCTATCCTGGGCTCAGCAAACTGTGCAGACAGCAAGACAACTGGCGTCACGAACAGGGTCAGCAATATAAATGTTTCTTGGAGAAATGAAGAGGCGAAATGAAAACATTTAGTTTACGTGTGAGACCACTCAGAGGGGATAACATGGTTGTCTTCAGAAGAGCTGACGTGTGAAAAATGAAACAGTTCTGTTTTCCGAATCCGCCTGCAATGCAGGAGACCGCGATTTGATCCCTAGGTCAGGAAGATCCCCTGGAGAAGAGATAGGCTGCTGCTGCTGCTGCTGCTAAGTCGCTTCAGTCGTGTCCGACTCTGCGCGACCCCATAGACGGCAGCCCACCAGGCTCCGCCGTCCCTGGGATTCTCCAGGCAAGAACACTGGAGTGGGGTGCCATTTCCTTCTCCAGTGCATGAAAGTGAAAAGTGAAAGTGAAGTCGCAGTATTCTTGAGCTTCCCTGGTGGCTCAGACTGTAAAGGATCAGCCTGCAATGTGGGAGACCTGGGTTTGATCTCTCTGTCGGGAAGAGCCCCTGGAGGAGGGCATGGCAACCCACTCCAGTATGCTTGCCTGGAGAATCCCCATGGACAGGGGAACCTGGCGGGCGGTAGTGCATGGGATTGCAGAGTCGGATGTGACTGAGCGACTAAGCACAAAAGGCAGAACTAGAGCCACTAGTGGAAAGTATGTGTGAAGACAGGAAGGTTTAGATCAATACAAGAATAATTTTTTGTTGTTGCTAAAATTAGCATCAGATTTCAATAAAGATTGTAAATAATTCTAAACTTACAGTTTGAAAATAAGAAAAATCATTGCATAAAACTGTAAACTAAGACATCAAAAAGAAATAACAAATAAGGAACCATAAGAACAACAGCTAGCACTTATTTTTTTATGTGTTGCCATTTGTCCAGCACAAATGATAGAGACTCATTTATACTAATTCCAACAAACCCCCCAAATCCCAATAGTAGATTCTATTATCTTCATGGTCATCATAGAAGTTAAGAAAGGTTAAGATAAACTTCCACAGTTACCCAGTAGTTACAGGAGCTGGGGTTTTGAAGCAAGGCAGTCTAGCTCCAGAATCCATATTTTTACCTACACTATAGTCAAGAGAAAGAAAGAAATTGAAACTTATGGGAGAAAACAAAAGGAAAGATGGTAGGAACAAGGTGATTGGTCTACAAAATAGAGTTAATAAGATAAAATACAGATGTCAACAAATAAACATAAACAGAGGATCATGACTACTCATAGATCTATTGGACTCAGTTGATAAAGTGTCCTGGGAAAGGTATTTAAAATATTCCTCTTAAAAAAAAAAAAACATTGTGAAGTAATTAGCCTCCAACTAATAAAAAAATTAAAAAAAAAGAAAAACAAAAAAACAAAAAAAAAAACGCAGATTGAATTGAAAGAGAGAAAGAATAGAAATAAGTAAAACATGCTTGTTCCTTAGATCTGCAAAGTGAAGAAGAAAGCACATTGAGGTAAGAATAAGAGAACAAAACTGCAAATTGGCCAGCCAGGAAAAAAAAAAAGATCTGCAAAAAGATTCATGTCTAGACATCAGTTGGCAGACTTCCTCTGCTAAAAGACAGTGGACCAACAGATTCTTGACTTGCTAAATATGCAGAGGTAGACGAAATACTGAGATTAAGGTTTACTCTAGTCCTAATTTTGGTCAAGGAAAGCTTACAGAGGATATGGAAGTGGAAGGATCCTTGCAAGAAAGTGGATTTGTAGTATCAAATGAAGTTAACTCTAGGTATCGTCAGCTATTGCCTAGGCTTCAGGAAAAGGAAATTCAGAGTTGACCTCATACATCCTTGATAAGAACACAAAGTATTGCTTTTACCAATTATCTCATAATGCTACAATCTTAGAATATTTTATATCTACTTACCATCTTTTGTGTTATTATTTTCATGCATAGATTTTTTAACTCCATGACATAATATCATATAGTCCTTCCCTGACTTACAATGGTTCCACTTATAATTTTTTGACTTTATAATGGTCCAAAAGCAATGCACATTCGAAGAAATCATACTTCAAATTCTAAATTTTGATCTTTTTCTGAACTAGCAACATGCTGCATGATATTCTTGTGATGCTGGGTTGTGAATCTTAGCTCTCAGTCAGCCACATGATTCATAAGGGCAAATAACTGATACACATGCAACCATTCTGTACACATATAATCATTCTGTTTCTCACTTTTAGTGATGTATTCAATGAACTCCATGAGATACTATAAAATAGGCTTTGTGTTAGATAATTTTGCCCAACTATAAGCTAATGCAAGTGTTCTGAGTATATTTAAGGTAGGCTAGGCTAAGCTGTCGGAGAAGGCAATGGCAACCCACTCCAGTACTCTTGCCTGGAAAATCCCATGGGCAGAGGAGCCTGGTGGGCTGCAGTCCATTGGGTCGAGAAGAGTCAGACACAACTGAGCGACTTCACTTTCACTTTTCACTTTCATGCATTGGAGAAGGAAACGGCAGCCCACTCCAATATTCTTGCCTGGAGAATCCCAGAGACGGCGGAGCCTAGTGGGCTGCCGTCTAAGGAGTTGCACAGAGTCAGACACGACTGAAGTGACTTAGCAGCAGCAGCAGCAGCAGGCTAAGCTGTGATGCTCAATGGGTATATTAAGTGCATTTTCAACTTATTCTATTTTCAACTTATGATGGGTTTACAGGGACATAACCTCATTTTAAGTCAAGAAAGATCTGTATTGCTTTATATGATCAATTTCACTGATATTTATCTATATATTTATTCTTTCTCATGCTCTTTCTTCCTACTGACATTTCTGTTTTCTTCTAGGCTCATTTCCCTCTGCCTATAGAATGACTTTTATTGTTTTTGTTTGTTTAGACAGTCTGTTGATGACCGAATAACTCAGAAGTCATTACCAGGATGTTTTCTTTGGGTATAGAAATCAAACTTGGCAGTTTTCTTTCAGCACTTTAAATATGTGATTCAACTCTCTTCTGTCTTTTTATCACTCCTAGTGGGAAGTCAACTGTCAATGTGGGTTCTTTGAAGGTTAAGTGTCTCTTCTTTTCTGTCACCTTTAAGATTTTCTCTCGGTCTTTGATTTTCAGCCAGTTTGACTGTGATGTGCCTAGTATGATTTTTAAAATTTTTACTGCCTGGGGTTCTCTAAGCTTCTTGAGTCTCTGGTTTGAGATTTTTCTATCAATTATGGGAAATTATTTACCATTGTCTGTTAAAAAATTGCTTCTGTCTCTATCTATATCATTTTTCCTTTTCTGAATCCAATTATACAACATTCTTCCCTGGCTTCCCTGGTGGCTCAGACAGTAAAGCGTCTGCCTGCAATGCAGGAGACCGGGGTTTGATCCCTGGGTTGGGAAGATCCCCTGGAGAAGAAAATGGCAACCCACTCCAGTACCCTTGCCTAGAAAATCCCATGGATAGAGGAGCCAGGTAGGCTACAGTCCATGGGGTCGCAAAGAGTCAGACATGACTGATCAACTTCATTTTTCTATACATTAGAATTTTATTATCATGTTGTAGCCAATTATTGGGTTTTCCTGGTGGCTCAGATGGTTAAGAATCCACCAGCAATGAAGGGGACTTGGGTTTGATCCCTGAGTAGGGAAGACCCCAGGGAGAAGGAAATGGCATTCCATTTCTCCATTCCAGTATTTTTGCCTGGAGAATTCCAAGGACAGAGGAGCCTGGTGGACTACAGTTCATGGGTTGCAAAGATTATTACATTTTCGCTCATCTTTCTTCTTCATAATTTTTCTCTCTGTATACTTCATTGCATATTTTCTGTTTATCTACTATCAAGCTTAGCAGTCTTCCAGGGTATCCCACCTGTTATCAAATGTTTTCACTAAATTCTTAAATAGATATTGTATTTTTTAGTTCTAGGGTGTGCATTGGTTCTCTCATAGGTTTCAATTCTGTGAAACCTTGTGTCTTTTTGTGTATTTTCTTCATCTTTTTCTCTGCTTTATTAACATATTAATCATCGTTATTTTCAAGGTCATGTCTGCTAACCTCAAATTATGAATCATTTTTGGGTAGGTTCCCATTGCCTTTTTTTTTTTTTCCTATTGGTTATTAACCAAATGTTCTTGCCTTATCTCATGTCAAGTATTTCAAATTTATTGAGTACAAAAGAACTATAGTTTCCAGATGATATTATCTTCCCAAGGATGGGGTTTAACCTTTCCTCAGGTATTCAGAGGAAGCATATGATATATCACCATAATCCAATCAGGGACTAAGCTGGGTCAGGGCTGGGTCACAGGTTTGGTAAGCTTCAGTCTAATTCAGGTTCATCACTGTTCCTAAGATACTGGTACTAGCTTCCAGGACTTCTGGTGGTCTTTAACTCTTTCACCTTGAAATTCTGCAGGTGACTTAGTTCTAGCATCCTTTCACAGGGGTCATTGTTTCATGAGACTGTGGAAGGTTTCATTCTGTTTTCTAGGGGCGGGTTAGCTTCCCAAGCAGTTTAAAATTAAATACATATCTTGTGTGGGTAAATGCCATATGTTTGAGACTTTTCATTTTTCCAGCATTGTCCTAGTAACATCAAGTGACTTATAAAAGTTTTGTTACCTTCTTTTCTACCTCAGTGGCCTTAGCTGAACCAAACCCTAATATTCAGGCATACCCCATGCCCAGAAAGAGAAAATACTTGAAATAAAAATACTCTGCTGATCCTCAGATAAAAACTGAGTGGTCTGTTCTAAGCCAATAACCACCTTTTCCTTTGACTTGCTTTATACTGTAAATATCTGGATTTACTCCCAACCCTCTGGCTGTTCTGGTTTTTCTACTTGTAGTCCTTTTTTCCGAACTATTTTTAAAAGTTTGTGTTCGTCTGTGTTTGATATTCATATGTCTAGAACACAGCACAAACCTTTCGCCTCTGGGCTTTAGTATATGTCCATCTGATTAGAGGAATGATTTATATTTTTTTAAAGTGGAAGAAAGACATAAACCTTTCAGTGAGTATAAATGAGTTGGCATAACCCTGTGTTAAGAATAGAAACAGGTAGGCTGACATCCAAACTATACCAGCCCTTTTTAAGAAGGAGAAAAAGAACAGAGAATAAAATCAGCACCTGGGGTGGATCAGTAGCATGTTAAGAGATTCTGAATGGCAGACGGTGGGGAATCTATAAGCTAATTGTACTTTTTTCTACCTTCCTTAGTGATCTTCAATCAGTTAATGGTAGAATAATTATAATCAACAAGGACTGGAAGTTTCAGAGAAGCGTTTAAAGGGGTGCATGTTCTGTACACCAATTTAAAAAAAAGCTGTTAAATGGAGCATCAAAGTATATAATTGGAAAAGAAACATGCTTAATTTTGCTTATTTCAGAAAATTCCAAAACTGTTGATTAAAAAGATATCCTTTTTTCGATGTCTATTCCCTTGTCAAGTATAGATACATAGCATAAATACCTTCAAGATACAGTTAAACAAAAATAAACTCAAAATGGACTAAAGATCTAAATGTAAAACCAGAAACTATAAAACTCCTAGAGGAGAACATAGGCAAAACACTCTCCGACATAAATCACAGCAGGATCCTCTATGACCCACCTCCCAGAATATTGGAAATAAAAGCAAAAATAAACAAATGGGACCTAATGAAACTTAAAAGCTTTTGCACAACAGAGGAAACTATAAGCAAGGTGAAAAGACAGCCTTCAGAATGGGAGAAAATAATAGCAAATGAAGAAACAGACAAAGGATTAATCTCAAAAATATACAAGCAACGCCTGCAGCTCAATTCCAGAAAAATAAATGACCCAATCAAAAAATGGGCCAAAGAACTAAACACACATTTCTCCAAAGAAGACATACAGATGGCTAAGAAACACATGAAAAGATGCTCAACATCACTCATTATCAGAGAAATGCAAATCAAAACCTCAATGAAGTACCATTACATGCCAGTCAGGATGGCAGCTATCCAAAAGTCTACAAGCAATAAATGCTGGAGAGGGTGTGGAGAAAAGGGAACCCTCTTACACTGTTGGTGGGAATGCAAACTAGTACAGCCACTGTGGAGAACAGTGTGGAGATTCCCTAAAAAACTGGAAATAGAACTGCCATACGACACAGCAATCCCACTCCTGGGCATACACACCGAGGAAACCAAATCTGAAAGAGACACATGTACCCCAATGTTCATCGCAGCACTGTTTATAATTGCTGGGACATGGAAGCAACCGAGATGCCCATCAGCAGACAAATGGATAAGGAAGCTGTGGTACATATACACCATGGAATATTACTCAGCCATCAAAAAGAATTCATTTGAATCAGTTCTAATGAGACGGATGAAACTGGAGCCCATTATACAGAGTGAAGTAAGCCAGAAGGATAGACACCAATACAGTATACTAATGCATATATATGGAATTTTAAAAGATGGTAATGATAACCCTATATGCAAAACAGAAAAAGAGACACAGATGTACAGAACAGACTTTTGGACTCTGTGGGAGAAGGTGAGGGTGGGATGTTCTGAGAGAATAGCATTGAAACAAGTATACTATCAAGGATGAAACAGATCACCAGCGCAGGTTGGATGCATGAGACAAATGCTCAGGGCTGGTGCACTGGGAAGACCCAGAGGGATGGGATGGGGAGGGAGGCAGGAGGGGGGATCGGGATGGGGAACACATGTAGATCCATGGCTGATTCATGTCAATGTATGGCAAAAACCACTACAATATTGTAAAGTAATTAGCCTCCAACTAATAAAAATAAATGAAAAAAAGATATAGTTAAAAAAGTAAATATTCACTGCTGAGTCTTGGTATCTGGGATAACAATGCACTGTATTTTATCAAATATTCCCTAAACATTTATCAACCAAGGAAAGGGGCAATGTCCCAGAATTATACTCATTTTAAGAAGAAATCTAGCCTAAGACCAAGATTAAACATGGATAACTCAGAAAAGAAGAAAAAGCAATACATGGATAACTGGTCTTTGAGTATGCAGTTAATAATATTTAAGAGCATAGATCTCACAAATTATTAATTACAATAACCAGCATTTAACAAGAAGCTACTATGTGCTCCTTAACCTCCTTAGAAGGTAAGTATCATTTCAACTGTTTGAGAGAAGAAACTAAGGCTTGGAGATTACAGCATAAGATCAAGGTCTAGAGTCCAGGCTGCTGGAGTTAGAATCCTGGATAAACCACTTATTGGCTCTACAAACTTGGGCAAGTTACTTAAGTTCTCTGATTCAATTTCCTGCAAGAAAAATGGAGATAATGATGGGATTTATTCCAGGGTAAAGTAGCTGGCAAATAGTCAGTGCTTATATGTCATAACCTTGAGCAAATCACTCAGTAATAGCTTGCCTAAGGTCACACAACTAAGAGGTGGCAGATCCTGGAATTCTGTTCAGACTCCAAAGCTTGTATCTTAACTAAAATGCCCCAGTGATTATCCCAAATCAGACTGTAGTCTTCCTGCTACATTTAGCTAGCAATTAGTTTGCATTTTATCTTGTTTCACAAAACTCCCTAAAATAATATCAACTGTTCTCATTGCTTACTGCTTATTGAGTGCTTATGGCACAGAACCAGATACTTAACAAAAATCTGACAAGGCTCAGAAAAAAAATGTGTGTGTTTGTTGAGGATGAGTGGACAATCATGAATTCACAATCCCACAGGGATAAGATTTTATAAGGAAAGATATGTTTGGAGGCCAGTCAATTGCCAATAAACGATTTGCTTCAAAGAAGAAAAAAGAGAGAGAGAAAAGGGCCACAAACTAAGAAGTACAGCCTTTAGCTGTCTGCTTTCTCATCTCATTTATGCTGTCATCTATGACCCTGCTCTTCAGAGCCACTGACATTTGTAAAATGATGCTGTTTATTTTTCTTTAAGTAGAAAATAGGAAAAATGCTATTGCTATTGATTTAGCTGTGCTTTTTTTCCCCATGCAACATCACACCTGTGCCCTAACAGAGCTGTGTACTTTTACAGCATTTCCTGGAGTTATTTTTAAATTGGTCTTTCTTGTTCCAGAGCAAGTTGGCAGCACAACCATGGCAGCATCAGGAAAAACAAAATTTCATAACTCTGTGTTGTCAGATAACATTGACTGAATTCGTAAATCACTTTATGGAGAAACCCTGGACCTGAAACGCTGCTATAAGCAAGTCTGCATTTATAAGCATCAAAGGCCGCGACTCTGGAGACCTGTCATTGTAATCAAGATAAGACAACGGAACATGGTTCCTGGGCTGGGTTGCCTTCAGTTCCAAGCAGGAAGCAGTGGAAATATACTCCACGTTGACCTTGACACACCTCACCTCAGAGTCCTATACTGGCTTCCCTTGTCTACTGACTCAGATATAAATACCTCAGTCTTATTTGAAAAATTCTAGAAACTATAACACCAAACTTCTCTCCTACTACTTCATCTCATGAACCCTGTACTTGATATGCAAACTGAGCAACTTGTCACTTTCCAAACAAGCTTCACATTATTTTTAAGCTGGTTAACACTGCCATGGACACTGTGTTGGGTGATGGAGCTGTAACAAACCTGCACTTTGTAGAATCTGGAAGAAAAGACTGACTTTCATTACGAGTGTTTCAAGTTCTATGAAGAACAACAGAGCAGTCTAGGAGTTTATAACATAGAGAAGCAGTCTGGTATGAGTATCAGGAAAGGTGTTTAGGAAAAAAAAATAACTTTCAATTATAAGATTAATAAATTTGACACATCTAGTGTATAGCACTATAGTGTATAGTGACTATAGTTAATAGTAGCAATATAGTTATTAACAATGTATTAACACTTGAATTTTGCTAAGAGAGTAGATCTTAAGTGCTCTCACCACACGTGCATACATGCACACAAAGATTAAAAAGTTTGACTGGAGGTGTGATTTCACCATGTATACGTGTATCAAAGCATCACATTGTACACCTTGAATATATTCAATGATGGCTGGTCAATCATACCTCAGTTAAGCTGTGATAAACAACCAAATAACAAAGAATTGACATTGCTATCTATTCTAGAGGCAAGATTGTGGGTGAGTTGCCCCTTCTGGTACATTCTTTGATTGTCTGTTTTCCTAATTTTCTAATTCTTCCTAGCAAACAGGGGATTGGTTGTTGTGGTCTGCAACATAAATGATTTACAGATCTATGAGGTTATTTTAAAATTCTCCATAGCTTTTAAATCGATATTCAGAAAGTGGAAAATAAAACAGTGTTTTAATACTGGTTGTGCACACTTTTCTCCTTTCAACTCCCTTCAATCTATTTCTCTGATGAACTAATTGGAAGAAATGGATCTGTTTCCAATCATTTACTCCCATTTTGAAGTACAATCTTATGTCTACATGGGAAAGTATAGGAAACCATGTTTACCTGGAATTACTCTGCCTGTACTACTATTCAAAAACTTCTACTGAACAACATAAAGTAATAGCTTTTGTTGCTGGGCCACCCGGAATCCTTGACATCAGTTGAGCCTGTGGATGCCTTAGCAACAGTAGCTTTGTAGTCATGGTAACAGCCTTGTGCTTCAGAGGCAAAACCAATGAGCTTTAAGCATCACTTCATTCTAGCTAAGCTTCTCTGACCTTATCAGGGTGGAACAAGATCTGTCTGTTCTTTCAAGCACACGTGCCCCTCAGCAGGGAGGGAAAATTGTGCATAATGTACCTGATTTAAATGCCATACTTGGATTATTCAAACAAGTGAATCTTTATTCTGGTTTGATGGCTTAAATGGCAGTTTGTTTTTTTTAAAAAAACTAGATTGTTGATTTCAATTACCAAGGAGCATTGCTATGAAAGTAGAGCATGTAACATGTATGTTGTGAATGTTGTGATTATTAAACGTTTCAGAGGAGTAAAACACGTCATTTCCTTCAATGACACCGATTAGAAAAGTCCAGGGGAGCTGGAAAATGATTTTCATCTGTTTTGCTGAATGTTTTCCTTTCATGCAAAATGGTAATAAGGAACAATATCATATTTCAAATTAATACATCATGCTGAGATTGCAGTAGCAAAAAACCAATCATAAACTCAATCTACACCTGGCCTACAATATCTTTGAAAGGCTTAAGACTCCCTCTGAATACTTCTTTCCTAAAACTGGACTAATAAACTGTAGGCCTAAAAGCTGTATATTCAACTAGAGTGCCAGGGCTAAGCAACCCATTCATAAAAAGTATATTGAGAATTCCTCTTTCAAGTAAGCTTTCCTATATCCCTGTTTATAGATATATTATATATGATTGCATAACCTCATATCAAATGTATAATAAAAAACCAAATGGGTTTCCCAACTGTATTTACTTAACTCTTCTAGTTCACCTGAACTGTTTTGCACTGCATAGCATATTTTATATCAAAACTATAGCTTGAAATATCATTTTAATGCATTTTGAAATATATTGATCTCTTTTTTTAGGTCAATTTTTCATTCACTCTATTCTACCAGTGTTTCCATTTCAAGCCAGGATAAAGCAAAAGCTCTTCAAGGAAAATTATACTGTATAAATAAGCTCTAGTTAGGTAAATTTTTAAGGCTTCTAAACTGTCCCAATTCACAATAGGAACTCTACCTCATGGACTCAACTAATGTATATAAATGTCTGTTATGTGAAATGCTATTGAAGGGACAAAGATTAACAAGAAATGGTTCTTGCTCTCAGGAAAGTTGCTGACAATTCTTGACTGAAATGGTTTATCATCTTTGGCTCTGTGTGGTCATCTTAATGCAATACTTTGAAGACATGAACTCTCCTTTCCTCATTTCCAACAAAACCTAAAGGAGAACTGTAGATTTATTCTTCATTGTCTTTTGTGGGTTCATGTGTTTGTTTTGTTGTTTTTATTTGGCTAACTCTAAGATCTGAAACATTTAAAGCCAGCTATTGTGTTTGAGATACATTACCAGCATTTGCAATCACGGCTGTGCTGTGGCTGAGAATTTATTTTTATCACCAGTTTACAAAATAACATCTTAAATATTTTACTGAATTGGAAGTGTTTTTCTGTCAGGAGAATCACAGCTATTTGCTTTATGGCATCCTTTGTTCCATAGTCTGTACCGATAAAGAAGGTGGTGATGGTGAATATCTTGGAACTGTCATAAAGCAGGCAACAGATTTTCATTTTAAATGAAACTCAGTTTTGGTGAACTAAACTTAAAAGAAGTCATTGTCCAAGAAGTGACTTCACCCCTAAATTTTCGTCTGGTTGTATGAAAAATAAAAGTCAAATGGAGAACCTTAAATTTATTATTTGGAAAATGATCTGATTTACCACTGTGTCCTTTTGGTAATTTATGAGTGAAGTCGCTCAATCGTGTCTGACTCTTTGCGACCCTATGGACTGTAGCCTACCAGGCTCCTCTGTCCACGGGATTCTCCAGGCAAGAATACTGGAGTGGGTTGCCATTTCCTTCTCCAGGAGATCTTTCCAACCCAGGGATTGAACCTGGGTCTCCCGCATTGCAGGCAGACGCTTTACCATCCGAGCCACCAGGGAATCTCAAGAAGAGAAAGGCCTCGCTTTGATAATTTATAATAATTATGAATTTCATATTATTTAATTTTATGCTCATTTGGCCATTGTGATTTTTCCAACATCTGATTAGCAGAAAAATTTTTTAAAAGTTACTTTGCTACAGAATCACAAAAATAACATGGCTGGAATGGACATGAGCTCCAGGTAGAAAAACTCCATCATTTTGAAAATAGGGAAATTGGTATCTCTGAGCTTCCAGTTTCAAACTTCAGCTTTAACTATTTCTTAACAATCCAATCAAACTGACTGGTTGACAGCAGTGTGGACCTGCAAATAAAAGTTGTCTGATTTTAGTAGGATTCTTTTGATTTACTTGCTTTAGTTCCCTCCCCCCACCACTCTATTTTTCTTCTTCAGTTTATTTCATTTTCGCTTCTGCCAAGTCAACAGATGGTCCAAGTAGTTTATGAAGAGCTATTAAGAGACAAAGAGACAGCCATTCTCTAGTATTCTCTAGAGGTGAGATCATCTTAAATTGCACGAATTGAGATTTAAGCTAAATATGAGGAAGAAATGGAGAACAGTGATAACGGGCTTTTTAAGAAACATTTTCAACCTTCTGAGTCTATCATTTCTTCTACATTTAGGATTTCCTTTTTCTCTATTACTTTATATCTGGTCTCCATATACCTTCACATTTTCAATTTATTTCCTCACCTTTCTTCAATTTCTTAACCTTCTACAAACTCATACTTCTTCTCCTCATGAATGTCTTAATGGTTGCCAAGCTGAGACATCATTTAATCTTCAGCATCTAAATAAGAGGATAAATTCATGGTCCTGTGTGTTTCTGAGTGAGAAAATGCATGCACATAGACACTTACACACACACGCACATGCACACTACAAACACACTGATGCTGTCTCTTAGGGGCAAATCTCCTCTATAAGCAAACTGTGGTTTGGGAAAATTGGTCCTCAGTGTCTCTATCAGCATGCATGTATGCTAAATCACTTCTTTGCAACCCTGCGGACTGTAGCCCTCCAGCCTCCTCTGTCCATGGGATTTTCCAGGCATGAATACTGAAGTGGGTTGCCGTGCCTTTCTCCAAGAGATCGTGACCCAGGGGCCGAACCCATGTCTCTTGCGTTTTCTCCTGTGTTTGTAAGCAGATTCTTTATCACTAGCACCTCCTGCCTCCTTCATTTTGGTTGAGGGTCTCTCTTGAACTCAGTGACTGTGTGACACCAAGGCTTTGTATTCCTTTGGGATCTCCGGGGAGGCGTTTCCTCACCCACAGTGCCTCTATCCTCCTTGTTTTCCTCCGGATATTATGTTCTCAAGATGCCGACATCTAAGGCTAGCTATAATCTTCTAGATTATTTTTCTAAAGGCATTAATGGAGGATAATGGCTTAATGTGCATCTTAAAAAGACTCCTTAGTACTTTAACCTCACTGAGCTAGGAATTTCTAGGACTGTGGTGTGCTGGTGGGGGCTGTTTTAAGAGTTCATACCCTGCACTGTATGGCCTTTAATTTCTTCAGGGGTTGGTTGCTCACTGTCAGCTGTGAGCCAGTACTGTTTACTCAACTTAGTGGCTGATATCTGATGTCTCAGTGGAAAAACTAATAATAACAACTCTTATCCATCAAAATTCTATTATGACTTAGTTTACTAGGACGGCTCTAACAAAATATCACAGCCTGAGTGGATTCAACAACAGAAATTTATTTTCTCACAGTCCTGGAGGCTAGAAGTCCAAGATTAAGGGGTCTGCAGGGTTAATTTCTTCTGAGGTCTCTCTCCTTTGTTTGCACATGGTAACCTTCTCACTGTGTCCTCACATGGTCTTTCCTCTAGTTGCAACCATATCTGCTCCCTAATTTCCTCTGTTTATATTGACAGAGGTCATATTGGGTAAGGGTTCATCCATATGACTTCATTTTACCTTAATTGCCTCTCAAGGTAATTAACGGCTTATCTCTGATATAGGCACATTCTGAGGTTGTGGGCAGCTTGGACTTCAACATATGAATTTTGGAAGGATACAATTAAGCCTTTAACTGAGTTTCACATTATATTAAACAATGTACATGTGTTATCTTTCATTACTAAAAATATCTAGAGAGGTTCATTTTATTTTTCAATTTTTTTGTTGAAAAATTGAGGGTCCAAAAGGATCAGTAATTTATCCAAGGTCATATAACTACTAGGTAGTAAAATTGGAAATTGAATTGAGCCTTACAGCTCCAAAGTTCATATTTTTCTGCTCTTCCACTCTACCTCTGGCTAAAATTTATAGCCAGTCAGCCTGCTCCAAAACACATTGATCTTCCTGGAATTTTTTGTTCACAGGGGATTGACACTTAAGATATGTAGGCAAAAAGTCTCCTTAAAAGAATGTGCTCAAAAGATAGAAAAACGGCCTATTTTCTAACAGTCAGATTTTTTAACTTGGTGAACATTAAAGAAGACTTGCATTTTTTTTTTTTCAAAAACAGGAAGCTTTTGGAATTTTAGGTTTTACCATAGCAACATAAATTAGCTTTTAAAAACAATCTATCTGTGTGTCTAGCCTCTAACCCACCAGGGGGTGCAAGGTGAACTGACTTGGGAATCTTCAATGTTTTAGGAGGAAAGCAAGCCACAACATCCTTAAGTTTTTCTAAATCCAAACATGTTTTTCAAAGGAAACAGTTTTCTGAACATAAAACAAGTCCAGGCTTCTTTGTGGTCTCCTTTTATATCACCGGGAATGTAGACAAGATGTCTCCTTACTCATTCAAATTATTTATTTTGCCCATTTTTCTGCTACAGTATCCTGAAATGAGAGTTTTTATAGGAAGAAATGGTCTCTGACAAGTTAGCTCTTGTATTTTTGTTTTTTGAAGCACAGAAAGTTTACATGAAAAGAAATCCATAACTTAAATCAGATGACAAGATAGTGACAGTATTCCTAAGGAAGATAATAGGAAAGTGAAATTCTTTTGTTAGCTTCCTGTTAAGGCTTTTTTTAAAACATCCTAAAGAAAGGGGAAGAAAAGAGGAGGAGGAAAAAAAGAATAAAAATTAAGGTTTGGACACTAAAATGGTCAACTTGGACATGGGATGTTGTGGAAATTGTGATAAAAACTTTCTAGTCCTACAATTATTACAGAAAAGTTAGAGAAACATATTTCCTACTAGGTACAGTGTTTCTTCACTGTGGTGTAGTTATTACACTGGAATAAATGTACTGAGTGATGATAAAATATAATTCAGCAATAGAGGGAAAAAGGAGGAATTGGGCTACTCAAATCTAATAGTTTAAAAATTAGCAATATTACCAAATTTGAATTATAATTCTGTTGATAAATCCCTCACAGAAGTACAACACCTCTGGAGAGGTGTCCAAGACCACAGTTATCTTCATGTACAGCCTGACATCTGGTACTAGAAGGCTAAACCTATAGACTCCATTTTATGGGATGGTTGTTCTCCCTCGAGGTCTTGGCCACTGACCTTTTTTTTTTTTTTTTTTTAAATAAAGCTGAACTCATTATATCCATTCTCTGTGAATATAAGTACAGTGTTCAAAAACCATTTTTTTCACTGTTGTCTTATATTTTTGTAATGCTATTTTTAAAACTTTTATACTGGGGCATCATTAATTAACAATGTTTGTTAGTTTCAAGTATACAGCAAAGTGATCCAGTTATAAATATGCATTCTTTTTCAAATCTATTCTCTTTCAGATTTTTTAGGTTATTACAGAATATTGAGCAGCATTCCCCCATGTTATACAGTAGGTCCCTACTTCTAACCCTAATTAGGCCCCTTGCTCTTAGACACTCCTGATCTACAGGTGACTTGATGAGATTGTGGATAGTTAATGGTAAATCTAGTTTTTATGCAAGTAAACAGCAAAACAAGGGTTCCTGGTATCAGAATATATGAAGGACAGTTTGTACGCAGGTACTCAGTACTGTGGTTTGGCATCGCAACCACATCTCTAGAAGGCGAACTTGTAGACTTGCGATCTCTCAAGGTCTATAGTGCTAAGAGGCCCTGAAGAAGGTTACTTCTGGACAAGAAAATTAAGTTTATGCCTTACAGATTAGAAATTTAATTGACAACTAACTTGAAGGAGATCAAATTCAAAGATTATTTTATAAACTAAAACTTTTAACAAACTGACTTGCAAATTTGTGCACCTCTCATTATACCTACCACTGTGCCAGGAATGTGGGACATAGTAAAAAAATTTCCAAAGTACAGCATCCTGCTAATAAATAGTTCATAAGTAGGATAGCAATTCACTAGAGTACAGTGAACAAGTATGCTTAACCTGTTTGCGGGGATCACAAATTCCTTTGGGAGTCTTTTGACGTGTCTTCCCAGAATATAGTATGCACATGCATGCAGCATTTGCAGACAAATTAACGTGTCCACAGCACCTTCAGAGATGATCCATGGACTCTAGTTTAAGAAATTCTGATATAAAGAAGCATAAATTACCAGTGACTGGTATATTTACCAGTCTTGAGTGATATTGAGGTATTGATATTGGTAAAGGAGAAAGCTGTTTGATACAGCTATCATTAGAGAATTGAGAAATGATTGTTCGATTATTTCATCCCAAGTAAGTTGCTCTGTTCAGTGAAGAAGGTTGCATGTGAACATAAGTTACCTTAAATTCCTTTTGCCGTCAGTAGATGCCAAGTCAAAAGTCAAATGCCCAGGGCAAAGAGGACATCCTGTTTTCTCTGCCTTAAGTGATTCACTTCTGAGTATTTACAATATCAATTCCTTTGAGACTCTATCATACCTTTACATCATGACTGTGAGGTGAGCAGAAGTAACGCAGCTTAGATTAGGAGTAGGCCTTCCTACTTGGTAAGATTATCAGGCCACCTGGATACAACCAATTAGCCAATTAGGACCAATTAGCTTTCACTTAATACTGACCGCTGGTTGCCAATTAGGAAATTAGGAATGGGGCAGAAACCCCCAGGAAAGTCCCGCGCGCGCGGAAGTATTGACCAATGAAATTGCTTTGCAAACGTGTAACCAATCCGCTTCTCACCCTATAAATTTGTGTAACAGCTTGGGCTCGGGGCTGTCTGACCCGCACCACTGCGTTGGTTGCGGGCGGAGAGTCCTGGCTCAAGTCAGTAATAAACTTCCCTTCCTGCGAGTTGCATTGTCTTGGAGGCCTTCTCTCTTCCCGCTAGGGGATTCGGACATCGGGCATAACAATGACCTATTGTTCTAATTTTTTGCTATATTGCTATATAATTATTATTATTATTAATAAACAAATTTATTTTTTGTTTAAGATAAGCTTACCTGTATATTGGCTTATCAATTCCAAAGTTCTCATCCAACAAGTAATTAATTTTTACAGTAGGCACAGAAACATAGTGATGAACAGACACACACTGTTCATGGAGTTTACAGACTGGTGGATTTGCCAAATAGGGACAAAGCCAGTTTTTTAGAGCTCTCAGCTTTTCAAAGTTATTAAAGAAAATTCTCCCAAATTTAACTGAGTAACTTCATTGAACTCTTTCTACATATAAAGCATTGTTTATGAAGAATTGGCTCAATCCTTGTTCTTAATGTGGTGTTGGAGAAGACTCTTGAGAGTCCCTTGGACTGCAAGGAGATCCAACCAGTCCATCCTAAAGGGGATCAGTGATGGGTGTTCAATGGAAGGACTGATGCTGAAGCTGAAACTGCAGTACTTTGGCCACCTCATGAGAAGAGTTGACTCATTGGAAAAGACCCTGATGCGCAGAGGGATTGGGGGCAGGAGGAGAAGAGGACGACAGAGGATGAGACGGCTGGATGGCATCACTGACTTGATGGACATGAATTTGAGTAAACTCCGGGAGTTGATGATGGACAGGGAGGCCTGCCATGCTGCGATTCATGGGGTCGCAAAGAGTCGGACATGACTGAGCAACTGAACTGAACTGAATTGAACTGAACTGAATGAATTTATAATCTTGTTATGAAGATAGAGTAAGCGTTATGAGTCAAAGAGATTTGGTTTCAAATTCTAATTCTAAAAAGCTCTACACACTCCTTCCCTTTCGTCATCTTTTCTAATGCTCAGTTTCTTCATCTCAAGATAGGGAAAGCAATAGTAATGTCATGGGATTGTTATGAAATTAAAATTGGTAAAAATGTTTTAAAAGATCTTGGTACATGTGTTTAATAACAGATACTACAATTTCTAAAACACATATAATAAATTATAAACAAATAATGTCACATGGGATGGTTTTGGTAACCATCTCCTATACCATGTTATGAACCTCCAGCCATATTTGTTCAGGTATTCTGTCTACCAGATCCAAACCCTTGAGTCTATTTGTCACTTCCAGTGTATAACCATAAGGGATTTGATTTAGGCCCTAGCAAAATGGTCTAGAGTGGTTTTCTCTACTGTCTTCAAATTAAGACTGAATTTTACAAGAAGAAGCTCATGATCTGAGCCACAGTCAGCTCCCAGTTTTGGTTTTTGCTGACTGTATAGAGCTTCTACACCCTCGGTTGCAAAGAATATAATCAATCTGATTTCAGTATTGACCATCTGGTCAATGTGTCCATGTGTAGAGTCACCTCTTGTATTGTTGGAAGAGAGTGTTTGCTATGACCAGTGTGTTCTCTTGGCAAAATGCTGTTAGCATTTGCCTTGCTTCAGTTTGTACTCCAAGGCCAAACTTGTCTGTTATCTGGGTATTTCTTGACTTCCTACTTTCATATCCTAAACCCCTGTGGTGAAAAGGACATTGTTTTTGTGTTAGTTATAGAAGATCTTGGAGGTCTTCATAGAACTGATCAACTACAGTTTCTTCAGCATTAGTGTTTGAAATATAGACTTCAATTACTGTGATATTGAGCATTTTACCTTGGAAATGAAATAAAATCATTCTGTTCTTTTTGAGATTGCACCCAGGAAGAGCATTTTGGACTCTTGTTGACTATGGGAGCTACTCCGTTTCTCTTAAGAGATTCCTGCCCAGAGTAGTAGATATAATGGTCATCTGAATTAAATTCACCTGTTCCTGTCCATTTTAGTTCACTGATTCCCAAGATGTTGATGTTCAGTCTTGCTATCTCCTACTTGACCACATCCAATTTGCCTTGATTCATGAATCTAATATTCCAGGTTCCTATGTAATACTACTCTTTACAGCACTGTACTTTACTTTCACCACCAGACACATCCACAACTGAGCATGGCTTCTGCTTTGGCCCAGCTGCTTCATTCTTTCAGGAGCTATTAGTAATCGGCCCCATGTCCTTTTCCAGTAACATATCAAACACCTTCCGACCTGGGGGTGCTCATCTTCCAGTGTCAAATCTTTTTTGCCTTCTCATACTGTTCATGGCAGTTATCCTGGCAAGAATACTGAGTGGATTTCCATTTCCTCCTCAGTAGACTACTTTTTGTAAGAACTGTTACCTATCTATCTTGAGTGTCCCTGCATGGCATGGGTCATAGCTGCATTGAGTTTTTCAGTCCCTTTCTCCATGACAAGGTTGTGATCCTAACACGAGATTAAGAAGAGGTGACAAGAATACACAGAAGAACTATACAAAAAAAAGTCTTAATGCCCCAGATAACCATGATGGTGTGGTCACTCACCTAGAGCTGGACATCGGAGAATATGTCAAGTAGGGTTTAGGAAACTTTACTATGAACAAAGCTAGTGGAGTTGATGGAATTCCAGTTCAGCTATTTAAAATCCTAGAAGATTATATGGTTAAAGTATTGCACTCAATATGTCAGCAAATTTGGAAAATTCACCAGTGGCCACAGGACTGGAAAATGTCAGTTTCCATTCCAATCCCAAAGGGCAATGCCAAAGAATGTTCAAGCTACCATATAGTTGTGTGCATTTCACATGCTACAAAGTTCAGTTCAGTTCAGTCACTCAGTTCAGTTCATAACTCAAAGAGTCATGCCCGACTCTTTACGACCCCATGGACTACAGCACACCAGGCTTCCCTGTCCATCACCAGCTCCTGGAGCTTGCTCAAACTCATGTCCATCAAGTCAGTGATGCCATCCAACCATCTCCTCCTTTGTCATCCCCTTCTCCTCCTATCTTCAATATTTTCCAGCATCAGGGTCTTTTCCAATAAGTCAGCTCTTTGCATCAGGTGGCCAAAGTATTGGAGCTTCAGCTTCAGCATCAGTCCTTCCAATGAATATTCAGGACTGATCTCCTTTAGGATTGACTGGTTTGATCTCCTTGCAGTTCAAGAGATTCTCAAGAGTCTTCTCCAACACCACAGTTCAAAAGCATCAATTCTTTGGTGCTCAGCTTTCCTTATGGTCCAACTCTCACATCCATACATGACTACCGGAAAAACCATTGCTTTGACTGCATGGACCTTTGTCAGCAAAGTAAAGTGTCTGCTTTTTAATATGCTGTCTAGCTTTTTTTCCAAAGAGCAAGTGTCTTTTAATTTCATGGCAACAGTCACCATCTGCAGTGATTTTTGAGCCCAAGAAAATAAAGTCTGTCACTGTTTCCATTGTTTCCCCATCTATCTGTCATGAAGTGATGGGACTGGATGACTTGATCTTCGTTTTTTGAATGTTGAGATTTAAGCCAGCTTTTTCACTCTCCTCTTTCACTTTCATCATGCTAGTAAGGTTATGCTCAAAATCCTTCAAGCTAAGCTTCAGTAGTGCATGAATTGAGAATTTCCAGATGTACAAGTTGAATTTCAAAGAGACACAGGAACGAGATCAAACTGCCAAAATCTACTGGATCTTGGAGAAAGCAAGGGAATTTCAGAAAACCATCTACTTCTGCTTTATTGACTATGCTAAAGCCTTTGACAGTGTGGATCACAACAAACTGTGGAAAATTCTTTAAGAGGTGGGAATACCAGACCAACTTACTTGTCTCCTGAGAAATGTGTATGCAGGTCAAGAACAATTACAACTGGACATATAACAACAGACTGGTTCCAAATTAGGAGAGGGTTATGGTAAGGCAAATTGTCACCTTGTTGATTTAACTTCTCTGCAGAGTAAATGATGCAAAACACCGGGATGGAAGAATCCCAAGCTGGAATCAAGATTGCTGGGAGAAATATCAATGACCTCAGATATGCAGATGATACCATTCTAATGGCCAAAATTGAAGAGGAACTAAAGAGCCTCTTGATGAGAATGAAAGAGAAGAGTGAAAAAGCTGGCTTGAAATTCAACATTCAAAAAACTAATATCATGGTATCATGTTCCATCACTTCATGGCAAAAAAGTGGGAAAAGTGGAAAAGGTGAGAGATTTTATTTTCTTGGGCTCCAAAATCACTGCAGATGGTGACTGTAGCCATGAAATTAAAAGACGCTTGCTCCTTGGGAAAAAAGCTGTGACAAATCTAGACAGCATATTAAAGATCAGAGACATCACTTTGCCAATAAAAGGCTGTGTAAACAAAGCTATGATTTTTCCAGTAGTTGTATGTGGATTCGAGAACTGGACCATAAATAAGACTGACTGTCAAAAAATGATGCTTTCAAATTGTGGTGCTGGAGAAGACTCTTGAGAGTTTCTTGGACTGCAAAGAGATCAAACTAGTTATTCCTAAAGGAAACCAGTTCTGAATATTCATTGGAAGGATGGATGAGAAAACTGAATCTCCAGTAGTTTGGCCACCTAATGTGAAGAGATGATTCAATGGGAAAGACCATGATGCTGGGAAAGATCGAAGGCAAAAGGAGAAGGGGGCAGCAGAGAATGAGATGGTTAGAAAACATCACTGACTCTTGCTCCATGAATTTGAGCAAACTCCAGGAAATAGTGGTGAACAAAAGAGCCAACATGTTGTAATCCATGAGGTTGTAAAGAGTTGGACATGATTTAGCCACTGAGCAACAACAATGTCACATATTGCAGACAATCACAAAATATCAGATGATTAGTATATGTGAGAAGAGATTCTGTGGAGGAAGATAATGATGGATTGAGATATTCAGAAGCTTCAAGGCAAATGGAACCTGAATTCTACCTTAAAATCTGAGTACTGGGATTTGGTAGAGAGGAGAGATTGTACCACACAGGATAGTGATATGAGCAGTGACTATAAAGACTGTATATATATGTTTTGCTGAGTGACAGTGAATAGATTAATCTGCATCACTCAGAGGATCCATGTAAATTAGCAGTAGAAGAGAACTCTGGAAAGGTAGAGCTGGGGAAAATCTTGAATCTTCCTGAAAGAGCAAGGGATGGAAAGGCATTTCAGAGGAAAATGACACATTGTAGGAAGATTCATCGCATCATTGTAGTGTAGGGTATAAATTTTATTTGCACAGAGGGATTTAAGAAGTGAAGCAAGGATGTTATCTGAGGTTATCACAAAAAACAAGCTGATATTAATATGATCTGTTTGGATACTGGCAGTTAGAATGGTATGGAATAAACAGGCTGGAAATATTTTTTTTAAAAAAAGGATAAAAAATGTTTATCGGTTCATGGTAAAAGGGTTACCTGAAGATGATGGATTCAGTGAAGACATATTAGAAGCATAGTAGTGAACCTGGATGTCTTAGGAAAGAGGACACATGTATAAAGGAAGATGGGCTTCTTTAGGCAGGCAGAAGTGGGGAGGAAATCATTTTAAGCTCTATACAGTTTACTCCTTGACGATAAGAACCATGTCTCATTCATTTTGGAATCCTCAACACTTAGCACAGTATCAGGAAGATGATGGGTTCAAACCATGAGTGAGGAACAAATGAATAATATGTCACGGTTCACTTTGAACTTGGGTAGTGTAAGTGTACACCTAAGATAAGGTCAAAGCTAGAAATAGAGATGTGAATGGCTAGAGTATAAGAAGAGACACATTCTGAGGAAGAGAGGCAGATGGTGTTTTGATCCATGGCTGGGGACAGGCAGATGCCTACCTTTTCCATAGCTTACTATTTCCATGCAATGAACCAACTTCCATTGTCAGCCTCTACAACCCTTTGCTTGACGACTTTCATTGCCCACCAGAGCCCTCTCAACCTACATGTAAGGCAAACAAGAAGCACTAAAGAATTAGCAGCCTGGGGAACAGCCCTTAAGCAATGCTGGTAATGAGCTGATGGGTAAGTATCCTAGGTCCTTCAAGCAGGACAATTTTCTGGTATATGTGCTATATGCTGTCTTATTTATAATCCAGACACAGTTGACCATGGTGCTAATTTGTTTGATGGCTCACCTTTTTTGGGGGGAGTGGGTCTCCTCCCCTTCCTCTATCAATTCCTGCTGGTGCCCTGTCCTGTTGATTTTTCCTAATAATTCCTTGCAAATATCCTTTTTTCAAAGTCTGCTTCTCAGAAATTGCTTGAAGTCAATAAGAGCAACACAGATCAGCAAGAGAAGTGGGCCAGGCAAACCCAACTTTAGTGGGGAGCACCAGCGGGTCAGGACACGCCTAAGGGGCATAATGAGTGGGATGCCACATACAGTCAAGACAACCCAGTTTGGACCTGCATCCTGTGGAGAAGAGAGGCATGAATGTATTCTGGATACCAAGGGCCAAGCAGAGGCTAGAATCCAGTGTGTGTCAGTTTGATGGAGAGGTAACCAGTCACATGTAAAGTCCAATCAGATGAATAAGGTTGGTGATCCAAAGAACATATCAAAAACAAACTGGAAGATGTGGAAATGGACTAATTTCAAACCAGGCAAAGGACTTTAAGGGAAGGGTTTACTGCTAAATACTAAAAACTACACAAGCAGGTGAAAAGGTCCTAGAACCCAGCAGAAAGGAGAGGTTTGACTGGGTAATGGATGAAGAGTTAAAACAATAGATGAATCTGTTTGCTTTGTTCTGTCATTATAGGTCACCATCATCCACATACTTTTAGCATGTATTGTCTGTCTGCAAGTAGGCAGGTATCTGCTATGGGCTATATGCTTTCCTATTCTTTCAATATTTGTTCTCTTCTCCCTTGTTTCAAGATGATGTCACTGGAATCTGCCCAGCACAGTCTCCTGTTTGTCCTTTGGAGCTTTTGTGCTCCTTAGGGCATCATGACATTGGTAAGCAAGAGAATCAGGTCACAAAAGCCTGATCCCGTGACTACCAGTCACTGCTTTCTGCCTGCAGCACTGCTATCCACCTCTCTCTATTGAGCAAATTGGCGAGAGTCTTTACCACCAGATCTTGTTTTCATTTTCAGAGTTGAGCCCTGCATGTTGAATAGTCCTCTTTGGGGGTCACCATGCAGATAGTGCAGGCTTTTCTGGATAGAATGGAAGAAGACAGAGAGTTGAAAGCAGCTCCAGGAAGTGGCCAAAATTGTGTTGTCCCTGCTTTCACTGCTGCTGACATCACAGTAGCCCCTCTTCTCTGTGGCAGTTGCTCATTCATCCTACGATCCAGGTTTTTGGCCCCTTGCTGACATTTACAACATAACAGAGAAATAATGACTGAAGGAGCAGCACAGATGTCATCTGGCTAAATGAAGCTGCTGGTTTTTCAAATGTCAAGGCTTTGCCTCTTCATAGTTCACTTTCCTCCTTCAAAATATTCCACACTCAAGGCCCCTGGGAAATGGCAAAGTTTCTTATTTCAATCCCTGGGCATGTGAAGCTTATTGATAAGGTGAGTCTAAAGAGCCTTGAACAGTTTCTGGTTGGTTATTGTAAAAGTCAAAATCATTATCAACCCCCTAGAAAATAATGTGGCTGGAAGGGAACTAAATTTGAAGTTTAGGTATTCCTGGCTCGTTTGAAAACCACCAGAGCCAAACATACAGCATTCAGTGACAACACTGTAATGAGGTCTCTGTGGGTTACACTAATCAACTGAAAGATCATATAAAAACGTCTGTTAGAGTTGACTGCCCAGCTAAATTTAGAAAGATTCTAGAGTTGTCTTTCTGCCTACAACACTTAGACTGAAAAAGAAGGTGCTGACTGCAAAATACTCAGCCTGATAGTGCACATTTTATGCTAAATATTTTTGATAAGATCACTTATGATGAGAAAGATAAGCAAGAACCCAGCCAAAGAAGTAGCTCTTGTAAAGTTAGTGTTAGCCTTCTTCATGTTAAGGGTGTTCACGTGTGTATGCGTGGGCTAATGATGTGCAGTATGAATTACAGTTATGCTTACCAATTATGTTATCTTATGGCAACCACTGACTTGAGCCTGAAATATTCTAATGTAACTGTAAAACACATTAATCTGGTAATCTCTTATTTTATAAAAGATTTAATTGCAAGTGCCCTTTTCTGTTTCACTTACTACGAAGGCATCGTACTAATTGCCCCTATCGTTTAAAGAAGGCCAGAAGAAGCTGGATGGATTAGGGGGAGGCAGAGAGAAGGATAACGTGGATATCTAAAAACTTTAATATCATTGAAGTTGAAATTCTACGTGAACTCATAACAAAGCCATCATAATTTATAACAGTTATAGGGAATTTGTTAATTTACTGTGTAAATATATTTACATATACCGTTTCAGAGAACTATGGAATAGTTGGTGCTTGTTACTTTTAAGAATATTGTGGGTACAATTCTTAAACACACAGTTTAAGTCAGACTGTTCTAATCCTTAGATTAGAACTCTTACTTTCAGAAAGAGTTCTTCATAATATTCAAGTCAGGATTAAAATCAAGTAAGGAGATCAAATTGCCAACATTTGATGGATCATAAAAAAGCAAGAGAGTTCCAGAAAAACATCTATTTCTGCTTTATTGACTATGCCAAAGCCTTTGACTGTATGGATCACAATAAACTGTGGAAAATTCTGAAAGAGATGGGAATACCAGACCACCTGACCTGCCTCTTGAGAAACCTGTATGCAGGTCAGGAAGCAACAGTTAGAACTGGACATGGAACAACAGACTGGTTCCAAATTGTAAAAGGAGTACGTCAAGCCTGTATATTATCACCCTGCTTATTTAACTTATATGCAGAGTACATCATGAAAAACGCTGGGCTGGATGAAGCACAAGCTGGAATCAAGATTGCTGGGAGAAATATCAATAACCTCAGATATGCAGATGACACCACCCTATGGCAGAAAGTGAAGAAGAACTAAAGAACCTCTTGATGAAAGTGAAAAAGGAGAGTGAAAAAGTTGGCTTAAAACTCAACATTCAGAAAACTAAGATCATGGCATCCTGTCCCATCACTTCATGGCAAATAGATGGGGAAACAGTGGAAACAGTGACAGATTTTATCTTTTTGGCTCTAAAATCACTGCAGATGGTGACTGCAGCCATGAAATTAAAAGACACTTGCTCCTTGGAAGAAAAGCTATGGCCAATCTAGATAACATAGATATCTATGACCAATCTAGATAGCATATTAAAAATTGGGTGGAGAGGGAGGTGGGGAGGGGATCGGGATGGGGAATACATGTAAACCCATGGCTGATTCATGTCAATGTATGACAAAAACCACTACAATATTGTAAAGTAACTAGCCTCCAACTAATAAAAATAAATGAAAAAAAAAAAACATACTTCCAAGTCTTCTTTGTTCAATGTCAGGGTCCCTCTTTCCCCAGACTGAGGCACAATGCGAGCCATATCAGCTTAGAGGTGATAAACAGGGAGCAGGGGCACAGGAAAATGCCCTTCATTTGGGAATGGATATTAGTAAAATTAGAGTCCAAGCAACTCTTTTAAAGCAAAGATCATCATATAAGCCCATACACCTTGGATAGTACTGACCATATGATAGGGTATCAGTAAACATCTACAGATTAATCAGGAATGCCTAATGCTGGCATTTTGAATGCAACACATTAGCAGCAGTATCTTCTAGGATATGAAATAGCTCAGCTGGTATTCCATCACCTCCAATAGCTTTGTTCTTAGTGATACTTCCTAAGACCCACTTGACTTTGTACTTCAGGATGTCTGGCTCTAGATGAGTGATCACACCATTGTGGTTATCTGGGTTATTAAGATTTTTTTTTTTAAACTCTTCTGTGTCTTCTTGCCACCTCTTCTTAGTATCTTCTGCTTCTGTTAGGTCCATACTGTTTCTGTCCTTTAATGTGCCCATCTTTGCATGAAATATTCCCTTGGTATCTCTAATTTTCTTGAAGAGATCTCTAGTCTTTCCCATTCTGTTTGTTTTCCTCTCTTTCTTTTCACTGTTCACTCAAAAAGGCTTTCTTATCTCTCCTTGCTATTCTTTGGAACTCTGCATTCAGATGGATATATCTTCCCTTTTCTCCTTTGCCGTTCACTTCTCCTCTTTTCTCAGATATTTGTAAGGCCTCCTCAGACAACCAGTTTGCTTTTTTGCTTTTCTTTTTCATGGGGATGGTTTTGATCATTGCCTGCTGTATAATGTTACGAACCTCTGTCCATAGTTCTTCAGCCACTCTATCAAATCTAATCCCTTGAATCTATTTGTCACTTCCACTGTGGCTCAGCTGGTAAAGAAACTGCCCCACAATACAGGGGACCTGGGTTTGATCCCTGGGTTGGAAAGATCCCCTGGGGAAGGGAAAGGCTACCCACTCTAGTATTCTGACCTGGAGAATTCCATGAACTATATATTCCGTGGGGGTGCAAAGAATCGACCATGATGGAGGGACTTTCGCTTTCACTTTTTCACTGTATAATCATAAGGGATTTGATTTATGTCATACCTGAATGGCTTAGTGGTTTTCCTTACTTTCTTCAATTTAAGTTTGAATTTGACAATAAGGAGTTCATGATCTGAGCCACAGTCAGCTCCCGGTCTTGTTTTTGCTGACTGTATGAAGCTTCTCCATCTTTGACTGCAAAGAATATAATCAATTTGGTTTCAGTATTGACTATCTGGTGATGTCCATGTGTAGAGTTATCTCTTGTGTTGTTGGGAGAGTGTGTTTGCTATGACCAGTACGTTCTTTTGGCAAAAATTTGTTAGCCTTTGTCCTGCTTCATGTACTCCAAGGCCAAACTCCAGATATCTCTTGACTTCCTACTTTTGCATTCCAGTGCCCTATGATGAAAAGGTTAGATAGCTGAATAAAAGGTTAGATAATTCCATAAAAGTTTAGATAACTGCATACATAGATATTCAAGAATCTGCAGAGATATCTATGATCTTTGTGTTAAGAATTCCTGTTTGAAATTTAGGAAGATCAAGGAGATTGAAAGGAGAGATGGACATTAGTAGGTCATCAAGAAGCAGAATCTTTTCCCTTCCCCTACACACACACAGTTTAAGTCAGACTGTCCTAAAACAAGGTAGAGTCCTTGTGAGATTCCAAAGACTCAAGTTAATGAAAAGACTGTAGAAACAATGAAGAGTTACAAGTCATTTTAATAAAGAAGACACAGAAACTCAGATTTTGCATGAGAGAGTTCCAAATTTGGGAGATCAGCTCAGTGCTCAGGCTGCATTTTTAGGATTAGGACCTGAAAAACTCAGGACTGGAGGTTCTTAAAGAATCCGAATTGGTGCTGCTACTCCTTGGGCTCATCATTTAAGTGACTGCAGGCTCCAAGCACAGAAGGATCCTTGTGTTGGAGTTATGGATGCCAGATGTGTCATAAGTCCTCACTGCAATGTTAATGCCCTGTTATCACCCTGCCCCTAAAACTCTGTGCTCAGTAAGGATCCAAAGAACGTGTTCTTTTCCGGACATCACAGGGGAGGAGAACAGTCAATATTTGCCTTCACATTTCCAGACTTGGGAAAGCTCAGCCCTCACCTCAGGCGATTCAAGTTCTCAGGGCTTGCTGGCTTATTTTCCTGATTTATGAAGATGTATTTTTAATTATGACAGTGTTCTTTCCTTTAGATTAACAGTAAATCAAAAGCTGTTTTTTTTTTTCTTCCAGTTTTCTTGAGATATGATTGATATACAGCATGGTGTAAGTTTATGGTGTACAATGAAATTATTTTACATACACATATTATGAATTGATTATCATAGTGAGTTTAGTGAACATCCATAAGTTCATATACGTACAAAATCAAAGAAACAGGAAAAACTTTTTTTCCCTGCCGATGAGAACTCCTAGGATTTACTCCCTTCACAAACTTTCATATATGACATATAGTAGTATTAATTATACTTTTCATGCTATGCATTGCATCCCTAATACTTATTTATCTGATAAGCAGAGCTTTGTACCTTATGTCTGCCTTCATTCAATTCTTCTTCTCCCCACCTTCCACCTCTGGTGTCCACTATTCTGATCTCTTTTTCATATCAATTTTTTTGAAGCATAATT
Source organism: Cervus canadensis (assembly GCF_019320065.1). Classification (NCBI taxonomy): domain Eukaryota; kingdom Metazoa; phylum Chordata; class Mammalia; order Artiodactyla; family Cervidae; genus Cervus; species Cervus canadensis. The sequence continues at coordinate 36,909,297 of NC_057401.1, forward strand.
GAACTACAAAACTGTTGCGTGCATGCATGCTTGGTTTATTCAGCCATACCTGACTTTTTTGTGATACCATAGACTATAGCCTGCCAGGCTCTTCTGTCCTTGGGATTCTCCAGGCAAGAATTCTGGAGTGGGTAGCCATGCCCTCCCCCAGGGGATCTTCCCCACCCACGGATCAAACCCTTGCATCTCCTGCAATGGGAGGTGGGTTCTTTACCATTAACACCACCTGGGTTCTATGCATTTCAAAATGACCATCACAATGTCTGGTTAGCATCTGTTTGAAGCAAAATGATCTAAGATACAGCATAAGGAGGAAGTGTGATGTATTTGTAGAAAAAGAAGATGCCTGACCTCACAAGGATATAGGACTCCAGGGTGAGAAGTACTGTCCACCCTGTACTCACAAGTTGCACATCCATAGAAACAGAGGGGTGACTGAGCTGCACCACTTTATACGAGAGACCTGAGCTCACACAGATTTCAGGATCCACAGAGGGCCCTGGAATCAATCCCCCTGTGGATAGCATGGGACAACTGTAATAAATAATCTATAGAGATGTTGTACTTGTAAATACAAGGGAGATACCTGAACACCACATAGAGAACTACAACTTAACGGGCTGGGAAATAGGGTGCCACTGAAGATTTAGGGTATGATGTAGTGAAATAAAACAAGATGTTAAAAGCAAGAGGCAGATTTGATTGACAGAAGATGAAACTGGAATTAACGAATCAATCTGAAGTATATGTGTATGAGAAGATAAGGATCTGCATCATGGAAATGGAAATTAAGAGATAAAACTCAGGAGAAGAGGGGCTTTTATTATATGCCTGATTGTGTATAAACCAAGAAGCTCATTATGAGACTTCAAACACACTGACCAGTTAGAAGAGTGGACTCAATATAAAAGCCGGATTTGAAAGAGGGCATTGAAAGAGTATGACAAATTCAGTTTGAGACATTTTGATTTTGAAACTTACTATTATTTACTTCTTTGTTATAATTCTCATGATTATTTCCTTGACTACTTAGTGATGGCTTCCCTGGGGCACAGTCTTAGGTTGTAGAGGAGGAAAGAAATCTCTTTCATGTACTATAAATAAAGTTGTAATTCCGCACAAAAGAAAACAAAATTTTGAGAAATTTTTCTGAATATTCAGTTTTTCTCAGGGTATAATTGAGTTGATCATATGTGCAAAATGAATCTCCTGCCATATCAATAAACAAGAAATGTCACAGCCATCAGTGATTTCTGGGCTCCAAATTTGAATGAAAGTGAAAGAAAGTGTCTGACTCTTTGTGATCCCCTTGGAATTCTCCAGGCCAGAATCCTGGAGTGGGTAGCCTTTCCCTTCTCTATGGGATCTTCCCAACCCAGGGATCAAACCCCCATCTCCCACATTGCAGGCAGATTATTTACCAGCTGAACCACAAGGGAAGCCCACGTGTGACTGAGGGCTTCCAAAACTTCGATATGATCCAGCGGATGCTGCCACCACCCCACCACCCCTCCCACGGTGATGGCTGAGGAGCTGGGGGAATGCAAGAAGCAATGTGAACTAGGAAACAGGATTGGCCCCAGATAGCTGAGATGCACATGAAAGGAATGAATTCAGTGAGCCCAGAGGCTCACACCTTCCCATAAATAGAATTCCTTAACTTGATACCTGGTCTTTGATGTTCAGACTATCTTCTCCCTTTGCTGCAAACTTGTATGTAACCTGACTTCCGCTTGTACCTCCTTGGAGCAGTTTTCCCAGAGCTACTGAGATGCTGAGTCCTAAATATTCCCACCAAATAAAATAACTCTCTACTTTCAGGTTGTGATAATTGTAGAAAACTCTGAAGTTTTTTCTACAATTCAATGTGCAGCTCATACATGTAAATTTCAGCGAACTCAATTGAATGAGTATTTATTGAGCGCACACACAGACTGAGTACATACATACATAAAATAGGATTATTTTTGTTTGTTGCACAGCAATTCTTTTGAACACAAAGAAAACCAGTTTTTCCATTTGGTAGTTGAATCATCTTCTAAGTTTGTTTTAGTGATGATCATTCATTGAAATGTCTTTATTCTTAGTGAAAAGACAAGCCTAAACTCAGACTTAATCTGAACCTGTGGTGTGAATTAGTGAGGTTTTTCTGAATAGTTTATTTCTTCTTATTAAAGAAAAATAACACAGATCAAATGCAAAACAGGATTCACATTCAAACCAGGCTTTTTAATAGTGAGCTGAGAGACATCTGTGTGCAGGATTATTCTAAAGCCTTCTCTCTTAGGACAACTGCATAGAGAGTTTACAAGCGGATCATTACATATGGGTTGCTGGACCAATAAAATCAGGTATTTAGCTACATGGTGGGCATTAGGCATTTCTATTATCTTCTCACATTTACATCTGCCTTGACTTCCTTAAATAGCTTCAGTTTTTGTCACGGAGGTAGACACTATTCATTATGCCAGTGCCACCTCCCTTCGTGTGTGCTCTGCTCATTCTTAAAGGCCATATGGGGTCACTCTAGGACAGTTGGAGGAACCAGCAGCTCCATGCTCCTTACATTAATTCCTGATACTTTGGTGCATAAGTCTATACTGGGAAACATAGTTCCTACATCTGAATCCTTTTCTCTTGAGAAGTCTTTGAGAAGAGTCTTGGTGAGTAAATTTGTAGTCTTCACACTTTATTACATACCCTCATCACATTCAGTGCAGTTCAGTTCAGTCATTTAGTCGTGTCTGACTCTTTGTGACCCCATGAACTGCAACACGCCAGGCCTCCCTGCCCGTCGCCAATTCCCAGAGTTTACTCAAACTTATGTGCATTGAGTTGGTGATGCCATCCAACCATCTTATCCTCTGTCGTCCCCTTATCCTCCCACCTTCAATCTTTCCCAGCATCAGGGTCTTTTCCAAGGAGTCAGTTTTTCGCATCAGATGGCCAAAGTATTCGAGTTTCAGCTTCAGCATCAGTCCTTCCAATGAATATTCATGACTGATTTCCTTTAGGTATTAACTGGTTGGATCTCCTTGCAGTCCAAGTGACTCTCAAGAGTCTTCTCCAAAGCAGGTCTCTAAAGACCTCTACTAAGTAAGAGTGTAGCCTAATGACAGTTTTCTCTTCTTAGGTTAAACATTTTAAACTTCATGGAAGAAAATTACATACATTTTTAATTGAAACTCCACACTAATTCAAAATAAATTTTTGCAAATTAACAGCAATTAATGAAGTTTGTTCTCCTTCTAGAAAGGATATGGTATTTAATGTCCTCTTATATTGGAAAGGTTATTTTAAAAATAAGACAAACAAAACTAAGCACATAATCAAAAGCATCATAGAAGTAGTGAGCCAGAGGCAAAATAAATTATTGAAACTATTTGACAGAGAGAAGTAAATAATAATGTAGTTTAGTTCAGTGATTTTATAGTTGTTTGAGATAAGCATTCAAGAATTAAAAATTAGAAAAATTGTCATTCAATAAATTCTGTATGTATATAAACAGTATTTCAATTGCTTGTGAATTGCCAATGGGTTAAGATGAAAAATGAAAAGGGCAAAAGTCACTGGGGAAAAATTTAACAGATCAAGGATAGCATAGGGCAATAAAAATGGAATGAGGAGACACAGCACTGAGGAGGAAAGAAAGACACATACACAGAGAATTCAAGAGAAGTTGGACAAGAAGAACATGATTGATCACTTTCTTAGATGTTTCTAAACTTTCATCTTTCCCCTACTCTTCAGGTGGGTCATGGGTTTGTAAAATGTTTACTCTTTACTTTCTGTGGTTTGAAATTGGCAACATCACCACTGCTCTTAGTTCTCTAACTTCTCTTTAGCCCTAACCCTTCCAATGTTCAGTTCTTAATGAGACACGATTAGGTTTGGAAAGTTATTTGATACGTCTAAAAGCAATGGGAGAATATTATCCCTTGAATTCAATTTTAGGTCAATCTACTAGATATCAAGTCCAAGACAGATATACCCAGTAGGCTTATGTCCCTCCTCTGCCTTAGTTAAGAAAACTGTAATAGAGAGCACAGTTGTTGATATAATGGCATGGTAGTGCAGTGTGTGTACACACATTCATACCCACACAGACACACACTAAAGATGCCTTTCTTTTGGCAAACCTGGTAGCATGACTGATGCCAAGTTAGCCTTATCCTTTTATAGTTCAGGATGTGTTCTCATTCTCCATGCCAGGTTAAATTTTTGGAGGGGTCCCAAGAAATTATAAAGCATAAACACAAAGAAAACAATCTTTTATATAGAGAGACTTAGTTCATATATAGGGACAAGATTAAGATTTTCTGTCTGAGAGGATACAATCAAATAAATCTTTACGGTTCTAGAAATATTAATACTACAAACTGCTGATATATACTAACACCTATCATGTGTGAGGTTATGTGCTTGATAGATCATAAATCAAATTTTCTGTGAAATAAAGAATACAAGTATTTGCAAACTTCAAGTATATTTTTTAAAATAGCTATTGTTTAATACGCATTACAAACTTTCAACATTGCAGGTTCTATGAAAAGAGGCAGTGTAGTAAGATAGAATGACATGGTTTTCTGTTGCTGCAAAAAACTTAGTGGCTTAAAAAAACTGTTTGATAAGGACAATCATTTTGTGGGTGGATTTCAAAAAGAGCTTGACTGTACATTTCTTGTTTGGCATCTGTAGGATTGAACAGTGTCCCCTCAAAGTCGTATCCACCAAGGATATTAGTATGTAACATTATTTGAAATAGCATATTCACAGATGTCTGGAGAAGGAAACAGCAATACACCCCAGTGTTCTTGCCTGGAGAATCCCATGGACAGAGGAACCTGGAGGGCTATAGTCCATGGGGTCACAAAGAGTTGGATATGACTGAGTAACTAACACATTATTCACAGATGTAATCAATTAAAGATCTCAAGATGAAATCATCCTGGATTGAGAGTGGGCCCTAAATCCAATGATGCCTTTGTAAGGAGAGGAGAGGACCTAGAGAGACACACATGGAGAGAGAAAGATAATATGAAGGTAAAGGTGGGCAGAGTTTGGACTTATGCTGCCACAAGCCTAGAAACACACTGAAAGTTAAAAAAGGAGGGAGCGGGTAGGGATTCGTCTCTAGAGACTTCTAAGAATGCATGGCCCCTCTGACATTTTGATTTCATACCCTTAACCTCAAGAATTATAAAAGAACACATTTCTGTTGTTTCAAACCACCTAGTTTGTGGCACTCTGTAAGAGCAGCCCTAAGAAGGGAACAGTCTCCCCTGTGACTGTAATCAGATATCAGCTAGTACTGCAAACATCTGCAGGCTCAACTAGGCTAGAAGTCGTTGAGGATGAGTCAGTGGCATTACTGGCAAGTTGGTGCTGGCTGTTGGCTGTGAGTTCAACCAAGATTGTCAGCTGCAGCTGGAATTAGTTTATATGTGAGCCTCTCTATGGGGCCACTTGGGCTTCCTCAAAGCATGGTGGCTGGCTTCCAAGAGGGAATGTCCTTAGAAGAAATTTCCTGAGAGTAAGGTTTCTCAAAGACAAAAGCAGAAGCTGCATTTTTATGATCAAACCTCAGATTCCAGAATCCAACTTCCACTGCATTCTATTCATCAAGAGAGTCACTAAAAGTAGTCCAAACTCAAGGAAGGGAAATTGGACTCCACCTCTCAATGGAAGGAGTTAAAAAGATTTTGTGGTTGTCTTTCATCAGTTCCATAGACCTAGGTTCAAATCACAGCTCTACGATTTTCTACCTGAGAGCATGTTTCCAAACCTCTCAGCCTATTTTCCCTTTCACAAAATAGAGGTGATGTCATTGATAGTAGTTTATTGTAATAATTAAACTAAATTAAATAATGTTGTTTCAGTCCTTGAAAATTACATGATGTTCATGGGTGCACATATAAATAATGGGAATACATATAAATGGGAAATATAGGGATAACTATCAAGACATTAACTAGATGAAACAGAATGTTAGTTTCAGAGGTGACATTTTGGGAATCCTCTACTTTTGTGTCTGTTGCAGTTTCTGTGTCTAGAATTCAAATGAGGATTATGCTTAGCTTTACGATGAGATGAACTCTGGGAGGGAGATGTAGCAGAGGTTTACATTTTAGCTCTAAAATGCCTGTGGAGAATCCCAATGCCACTCTGAAAATTCAGCAGCCAATGATCCCTGGTTACTCCCATTACAAGGCAAAAGGATTGGCAAAATCTTAGATTCCCATATCCTTTAGCTAAGGTTCAATTTTATGTTTATGGAGCATTTTGCCACCTCTGATGCTCCTAGTCTGATCCTGATTGTTGCAATGAATTCCAACCACATTTCTATATTGTCTTGCACAATTCAAGCTTTCCTTCCAACTCAATGACCTTTATCAAGAAGAAAGGGAGCTTTGTTTCTTAATATCTGGGCAAATAAACATCAAGAGTGTGACAGGACATCAGAAAGCTTGAGTTCCTATGCTCCATTCCTCTCCTTCACCCGCTCCACCTCAAAATTCTCCTTATTCCTTTGCTTCAAGTTAGTGGTAAATTCTTGGGTAATGGACTTAAACTAGCAATTCTCCATCTTCTCCCACAATGAATTGTAAGCATCAGTCAATTTGGACTTGTATAGTTGGGAAATATCTTTTTCCTTACACACTTCATCATAGAAGTGTTGCCAAGTAGCAACTTGGGTTTTTACAGTCAAGGTGTTGTCCAAGGATACTACAGGAATTTGAGTTGTGTTTGTTTTGTTTTCACACAAGTTTATCCAACATGGAGGCCACTAGTTTTTAAAATCCCAGATTCTGAAGCCAGACCGCCGGCATTTGTAACTCTAGTTCTGCCATTGACCAATTACATGTTTTTAATGCAGATTACCAAAACATTTTTTGCCCCAGTTTCTGCATCTGTGAGATGGGGATAATACAAATATCTATTTATAGTTATGAGAATTAAGTGGTTAACATATAAAAAGTATTTTAAAGGATATCTGGCACCTAGTAAGAGCTCAATAAATATTTCTTTTTATGCAAGATGATGTTATGGCTTTACAGATGAATATTCTTAATAATCGTGCACTTATTTCAGTGCATGCCTGAAAAAACATAACTCACATAACAAACCTGTCATTTCAGATTGTATTTCTTGGGCTAAATAAAAGTCATGAGCCTACTGGAAATGTAGACTATGCAAATTAGCCCAGGTGATACATTGATAAGGAAAAAGTCATAATGGTGGGCAGGCAAATGACTAAAATTTGGGAAACATTCCACTAGTTAGAAAAAATGAGAGACTAACCCAGTAAATGAACCCACTCTTTCTTTATCTATCTGTAAATCAGTCATAGGGTATGCTCTTAACTTAGACCCAAGGCATTTGTTCATGTTTGCTAATCAGTCTCTGCAATCAGCATGTGTACAGATTTCCTGCCCCAACTTTTAGCAGTGAGACAGTTCCCCTGAGTTAGGATATGGTTGTTCTCAAAACTAGACATATATGAATTCTAAATGACTGCTATTTTGCTGTCAGTCATGTTCAAGTAACATGGTAACAGGGGCCAGGAGCCAGTCAACTTGGTTTCTGAGTCTCATTCTTGACTTTTTTCAGTGGTCTAACCTCAGGCAAATGACTTACTCTTTCTGGCTTTGTGTTTTCCTTATCTGTAAAACAGAGAGGGTAGGTAGCAACAGCTCTGCTTCCTTATAGTGATGTTGTATCAAATAAATAGCATATGGTATGTGAAACTTGTCTGCATCCACTGGGTAGAAATAAGTATATAGATGTAAATACTGAGCTCATGATCAGGCTGTGAAAAATTGTTGTTAATGGTACTTTCAGGAGAAGATAGACACCACTCAAGATTCTTACAAGGGAGCATAGCTTAGTGGTCTGGCACATAGACACTAAAGCCAAACTATGGGGCTCCGGTCCAAGTTATGCCTCTAATGGCTTGTATAAGTTCTGTGTCTCAAGGTCCTTATTTGTAAAATAGGGATAATAAGGCTCAATTCAGGAAGATTTTATGAATGATGTGTTAACACACATACAGTGCTTGGAGGAATGACTTACAGTGTATGTTCACTAAGTTAACTATCAATGTCAAACTACTATCTCTAGACACTGCTAGTGAGAATTCTGAGCATTTACTAGGGTTATTTTTGTTGACACATGCAGTCTAGTTTGCTTTCTGCTATGCACTTTCCATTAAAATACAGGCTTTAAATGAATTGACTAAAAAGATTTTAGAGGATGCATTATGAGTTCTTTCTCTTTTACTTACAACCTGTGATTTATCCCTTTGAGTATTGTTTTTAAACATATGACTTAATTTTATGACATCCGGTGGTTAAATTTTCCCCTAAGGCTAGTGGAATTAAAGAGTAGTGATCAAGCCATGGAGTCTGGAATTGGGCTGCTTAGATCTGAGTCCCAGTTCTATATTTCCTAAGCGTTTTGACTACCTTGGACAAATTAGTTAAGCTCTGAAAACATCAGCAACCTCGGGCATAAATTGAAAGCAATTAGTGCTTATTTCATGGGATTATTAAGGGGTTTGTTGAAGAAGTGAGCTGTTGAGTTAACATTGGTCACTGTTACTCCCAGGTGAATTTACAATAGAATCTGTAGAGCTATGTTTCAAGTTGCTCACAGGGTAGAATTCAATCCATGTTCAAGGTTGGACATGGAAGTTTATATTTAAGCAAGGACACTCTGACCCAGGTTTCTGACTCTCCAGGCAGGAGGAAACTTGCATAGACACGGCCTGCATTCTTCCTTTCCTGCTGGAAGACTTTTGGACCTCATTACTTCAGTTAAGATGCCAGGCACTCTGCACCATCCTTGCTGTTACTTGTCAACAGATCATCTCGCTACCTTTTCATGTCCTTACCCAGCACCTTGCTCAGGTTGCCAGCTTCTGAAGAGGCAGATGTTCATCTCAGGAATGTTTCTAGAGTTATCCCTCAAAGTATGCACAACAGTTGACAGCTGTGGGGACTGAATCTGGTTCGTTAAAACTGGATGCTGAGAGCTGTTTAATAGGTAGATACCCAAGCCCAACGCGATTGGGCATTACTGCTGCTGCTAAGTCACTTTAGTCATGTCTGACTCTGTGCGACCCCACAGACGGCAGCCCACCAGGCTCCCCCGTCCCTGGGATTCTCCAGGCAAGAACACTGGAGTGGGTTGCCATTTCCTTCTCCATTACTACTAGGTTATCCAAGCCCCTGGGACTTTCTGCCATATGGAGTTTGCCATCTGCCTTCCAGTTCAGACTTCATTCAAATCAATGATTTTAACCAAAAGACACAGTCATGTATCCACAACTCTAGTTTTAAGAGAATGCAGACATTTCAAAGCCTTGATCTGAGAAGATGGTTGAGATAAATATATATGTATTATGTTTTTAAATATATATATACATATTTAAAGCTGAATATTTTACTTCTTTCTTCTTATTATACCCTGAGGTGTCTATGCTACAGCAGACCTTTAGGGTTTCTTTACCACCTTCTATAATATAACGTTTCTAAAAGGCATATATCTGTGCACATGCTTTATTATAAAACAATTTAAGTCAAACATAAAATATCATTTTAACATATGTCTGATAAGTTATTTGAACTCTGTAACAGATTCTAAGATAGCCTAGTGTTTGGCTCCATGCCCTAAGATCAGGATTTAATCCTCCTAGGGACTTGTCTACAACAGTGGGCTGGAGAGATTTTATGGAACACACTGACACTGGTGGAAAGTCATAAAACTAATTAATGGCAAGTGTTTCAAAATCTTCCCCTTTCAACATAAATCATGAATTTGTTCCTCACTTGTGTAATACAGGATGCACTCAAAGAAAAAACTCAGAAGGACAAATTTCTGTAAGGGAGGATGAGAAAGAAATGTGGCTAATAGAATAGTTTAAGCAAGAAGGACTAGCCATGATGATAAGCTCTTTACTTAAATTTATTATTAAATTATCACATAATATGAAATACATGTTAGTCAAGACCCTAAAATACATAAAATTATGAATCTTCAAAGAATGTTACATGAATCTTTAGTCCCTCTTCACACAAAAAAAATTAAAATAAAAATAGTTGGCAACTTGGGCTGCTAAGGAAATAGTTCTGAAATAGTCAGTATATTATTGCCCATTCTGGGCATCTGAATCTTAATTTCCTCAAGGCTGACTGGGCCACACAATCCAAGTATCTCTTTTTCCCCATGACTAATCTATCCTGATTAATAATAGGATACAAATGATTAGTATGAAATCAAGAAGGGCAAAGTACTTGAGAGCTTTGTTATCACCAATGTGGCAACTTGCAAAAGACTTTAAATTATCAATAAGTTACCAAGTCCATGAACTCATGTGGCTCAGGTGGTAAAATATCTGCCTGCAATGCAGGAGACCTGGGTTCGATCCCTGGGTCTGGAAGATCTCCTGGAGAAGGGAAAGGCTACCCACTCCCATTTTCTTGCTTGGAGAATTCCATGGCCAGAGGAGCCTGGCAGGCTGCAGTCCATGGGGTCACAAAGAGTCAGACATGACTGAGTTACTAACACACACACCGAATTCATGGTGTTTGACTATTAATTGTGAGTATTAACCCCTCTCATTACTTTGCCAACAAAGGTATGGATAGTTGAAGCTATGGTTTTTCCAGTAGTCATGTATATATTTGAGAGTTGGACCATGAAGAAAGCTGAGTGCTGAAGAACTGATGCTTTTGAACTGTGGTGTTGGGGAAGACTCTTGAGAGTCCCTTTGACTACAAGGAGATCAAACTAGTCAATCCTAGAGGAGATCAGTCCTGAGTGTTCATCGGAAGGACTGATGCTGAAGCCGAAGCTCCAACATTTGGCCACCTGATGCGAAAAACTGACTCATTAGAAAAGACCCTGTTGCTGGGAAAGATTGAAGACAGGAGAAGGGAACAACAGAGGATGAGATGGTTGGATGGCATCACTGACTCTATGGGCATGAGTTTGAGCAAGCTCTTGGAGTTGGTGATGGACAGGGAAGTCTGGCGTGCTGCAGTCCGTGGGGTCACAAAGAGTCAGACACAACTGAGTGACTGAACTGAACTAAACTGAACTGAACCCCTCTCAGAAAAATCTGTGGAGAATATTTTCTCCCAGTCAGTAGGCTGTCTTTTCATCTTGTTGATTGTTTCCTTCACTATTCAAAATCTTTTAAGTTTGATTGGGTCCCATTTGTTTATTTTTGCTTTTGTTTCCCTTGCTTGAAGAGACATATCCAAAAAAAAAAAAAAAATACTTAACACCAATGTGAAAGAGAGTACTGGAGTTTATGGCTTCAGATCTAACACTTACGTCTTAAATCTATTTTGAGTTTACTTTTGTATTTGGTAAAAGAAAATGTTCCAGTTTGATATTTCTACTTGTAGCTGTCCAGTTTTCCCAACAGAACTTTTGAAGAGACTATGTTTTCCCTTTGTATATTCTTGTCTGCTTTGTATAGATTAATTGACCATAGGTGTATGGGTTTATTTCTGGACTCTCCATTCTAGCCCATTGATCTACGTGTCTGTTTTTGTGCTGGTACCATACTCTTTTGATTACTGTAGCTTTGCCGTATAGTCTGAAGTCAGGGCATGTGATACCTCCAGCTTTAATCATCTCTCTTAAGATTGCTTTGGCTATTTGGAATTGTGATTCCATACAAATTTTAGGATTATTTGTTCTAGTTATGTGAAAAACACCATGAATATTTTGATAGTGTGTATATGTGTGTTCAGTCATGTCTGACTCTTTGTGACCCCATGGACTGTAGCCCACCAAACTCCTCAGTCCATGGAATTTTCCAGGCAAGAAATACTAGAGAGGATTGCCATTTCCTTCTCCAGATTTTCTTGACCCAATGATTGAACTCGTGTCTCTTGTGTCTCCTGCATTTGCAAATGGATTCTTTACCACTTGCACCACCTGGAAAGCTCCATATTTTGATAGGATATATACTAAATAAGTAGATTGCTTTTTGGCAGTATGGACATATTAACTCTTTAAACTCATGAACATGATATATCTTTCCATTTATTTTTCTATCATCTTCAACAGTGACACCGTTTTCATAGTACAGGTCTTTTACCTCCTCAGTTAAATTTTTTCCTAAGTATTTTATTGTTTTTCATTCAATTGTACATGGGATTGTTTTCTTGTTTTCTCTTTCTGATGGTTATGCTTTCTTCTGTATCACCTGTTTGCTGTTAATTACTTCTAGTGTATTTTTTTCATTTCAGTTATTGTGTTCTTCAGTTCTGACTTGTCCCTTTTTATATTTTCTATTATTTGTTGAAGTTTCACTTTGATTATTCTTTTCTCGAATTCAGTGAGCATTTTTAATCCTATTGCATGAACTCTTCATTACATAAATTATTCATCTGTTTCAGCTGGGTTTTTTCTGGTGTTTTATCTTTTCTTTCATTTGGAACACTCTCCTCTGTCTTCCCATTTTGTTTGTTTTTTTTTTTCTGTTTGTCTCTATGCAATCATGCAAAACAGTTACCTATCCTGGTCTTGAAGGTGTTATCCCTATGTGGATGTAGCCTCATACAGTCAACCTGTGCCCAGTGGTTTTGGTGTGAAAGCTGCATCTGAAGTGAGGACAGGCTGTGTGTTCTCCCAGGGTGCACTGGCAGCTGACACCTTGGTGCGGTGTAAGGTTGGAGATGGAGGGGCTCTAGCCAGAGCCAGGTGTGAGCCGGGGCTTCTCCCAGGCTTGATGGCAGTTGACACCCTAAAGTTGGAGGGGCTGGGACCCAAGGGGCTGGAGTAAGAGCCCTGAATGAGTTGGGCTCCTCCTCACCACAATGGTGGTCTCAGCCTTGAATGGGGTAGGGCCAAAGCCAGAGGTGCTGGAACCACAAATCTCAGTTACTTCTCCTTTTCCCTGGACAACGTTGGTCTCTGCTTTGTTTGGGGCCAGAGCCAGGGCCCCAGAGGCTAGAGACAAAAATCTGAGCTAATTCCACTTCTCCCTGATGCAGCAGTAGTTGCCTTGGTCAGGAGTGGAGTCAAGGTCCAAGAGGCTAAACCTGCAAATCTAAGCTAACTTCGCTTATCTCCAGCATGAGAGTGATCTCCTCCTTGGCTGGGAGTAGTGCCAGATGAGAAGAGGCTGGAGCAGGTGCCTGGTATGGGCGGGAGAAAAACTGAGGTGGTCCTGGCAGGCTGACCAGAGTGCCAGGCAGTTTTCAACCTGCTGCTGCTTCTCTGGAACTGGGGACAAGCAGAGCTGTCTGCAAGCTCTTAAAGAGCAGAGTCTCAGTTTCCCACAGCTCCCTGGAACTCTACTGGTCTTCAAACCAGCCGAAGAATCTTCTCAGTGCTGGATCCCAGGGCTGGGATGCCCAGTATGGGGCTGAAACCCCTCCTTTCTTAGGGAGGATCCTTGGGCCTATGACATTCCCTTCATCTTCCGGGTCACACGCCATGGTTGTGGATCCTGAATAGATTGCACCTCCTCCCCTCCAACCTGATCCCTGTTCTTTCTGTACAACCTTCATCACAAAAGAGCTGCTCTGATAGTCCTCAGGTGATCCGCAGAGATAGCTGATTTCTATGTAGTTGTAGTTTTGATGTGCTCAAAGATGGGAGGGGAGTTCAGGGTATTCCTACTTAGCCACCTTGTTCCCACCCCAGCTTTCACGGCTGCATGTGCTTTCAATTATTAGAGAGAAGAGGGAGGAAGAAGCTACTTTTTTACTTCCTTTCTCTTTGTCTCACAGATATTACTTCTGGTGGCCTCATGTCATTGATTCTGCTCCTTTTGTAGGCTTTTTACTAGGATTGAATTTTAGTTGTCACCTCACACCTTCTAAAATTACATAGTAACATTTTTTCTTTCACCTACATCCCCTCCCTAACACTCAAATTTCACAGATTTTGAAATTTTTCAAGATGTATTTAAAAATACTATCTGATAGTCATTTGCTTAATTAAAAAAAGTTTATTTTTCTCTTTCTTCTTTCCCTAATAAATGTGCTGATCTCAGATTTTTTTATTGCTTCCATATTTTCCAGTCTTAGAAGTTGTATACTAGGACAAAATTTAGTTTAGACAGGGGCCAGGATAGAAGAACAAAATCCGAACTTGGACATCCTCGAGATTTTTCATGTTGATTTTATCTGTGAAGTTCATCAGCAGTTCTGAAAAGCAGTTTTAAAGTCTAGAACCCTTGTTTCAAATATTGGATCTAATATTTGCTAGCTCTATAGCCTTTGGCAGGTTAGTTAGCCTCTCTGAAACTTGATTTTTCTTTTGTAAAATAGGGGTGCTGTTTTAGGACTTGGCTCCAGAAATGCTTATAAGAAGTAAGATACGGGCTACAAACTGCTGTCCTTAGTGTCATTACCTCACTTAATTCTTATAGCATCCCTGTGATGTTAATATTGTCTCAATTCTACAGATGAGACAACTGAATACTGACCATAGTCACAGAGCTAGTAATTCATTCATTCAACACGTATGGATGGAAAGCCAGTTAGGTGTCCTCAGGGAGCCTTTTATTCTAGTGCAGAGAGATGACAATAAACATATAGCAAATACACAAATGAGAATTTTCAAAGCAATAAATGCACTGAGAAGATAAAGCAGGGTAACAAAGAGAGTGTTATGGAACAAGAGAAGTGTGTTCAGAAAGGCTCCTTAAGAAGTAACATTCAGCTGACACTAGAATGATGAAGAAGAGTTGCAGAACAGCAGAAAAGTAGAGGGAACAGCAAGAGTGAAATCAAGATATGGGCTGTACATTCGTAGATGTGCAACAAGAAGTTGGTAGTCTTACTACCTTAAAAGGAGGCTTGCCCCTCTGGGCAAATCTCTTGTAACTTTAGCCTTAATCAGAGAATGAATATGTGTTAGTCTCTCAGTCATGTCTGACCCTTTGTGACCCCATGGACTATAGCCCACCAGGCTCCTCTGTCCCTGGAATTCTCCTGGCAAGAATACTGGAGTGGGTTGCCATTCCCTTCTCCCGGGGATCTTCCCAATCCAGGGACAGAACCCGTGTCTCCTGTGTCTCCTGCATTGGCAGGCAGGTTCTTTACCGTCTAAGCCACCAGGACTGTACGTCATTTAGCAGTTTTCTGGGTTTGTAATGTCCCTACTTACCAGTTGGTTTAAGTTGAATAACATGTTGTGTTCCATATATTTGTCATTCTGTGATTTCAAGGTGATGAGAGGACAGGGTGATCAAAAGGTGAATGTGCCTGTTGTGTTTCTTGCCCAGTGCTAACTTCAAAAGCAGTGCCCTCTCCATTAAGCGTCACTGGGGAGGTAAAGAGGAAAACAAGCTTTTAAAGAACAAAGCAATCCAAATCATTACTTGGCTACTGGAGCACCACAGGAGACAATTTGCTCAGTGCTCTTGAACTGGGGCTGACTGGCCTCTCAACAGAGCAGAAGCAAAGCTACCACATAGGTCATGTCTTGAGAAGAGTTGTTTTCTCCTGAAGAGTCCATGGTATTGATAGTTTCTGCTGCCACATTTCACATCTTCTTGTGGCTCTGATTGATTACACCATCCCAAGATGTCAAATATTTTGAAAAGTATTACAACTTGGCAGGAGATTTTGATTGGATTTGTGACCAAACTTATTTGCTAGTAATTTTCTATGATTAATCTATCATTTACACATTGTGGTATGTTCCCCTTGGGTAGGAGAGGAATTTTTCACATTTGGGTACACAAAGTGAGGAAAATCAGAAGCTCCAGTAAGACCTCAGGTAGACCAACAACTGTAAAATCAGCGATTCAACATGGGCTACAGTACTTACCACAAGGCATAGACCTTTACATCATCCACATAGGTCCCCAAATGAAAAGATACACAGTGAGTATATGCAAGGAGCACTTCAGAACCACTGGCCTATAAGAATGTGAAAGTAAGAGAAGTAAACTGTATGCCACCTTACACAAGGTGTGTTTAGTTTCCCAGAGTTGTCATCATAAAGTACCAAAAATGGGGTGACTTACCACAGACATTTACTGCCTCACAGTTCTGCAGGCTGTGTTGGCAGGACCACACTCCCTCTAAAGACTCCAGAGAAGAATTCTCCTTTGCCTCTTCTATTTGCTGGCAACGAATGGTTTTCTTCGGCTTACCAATGCATCACTCCAGTCACATGGCCGTCTTCTCTCTGTGTGTTTTTACTTGTCTTCCCTCTGTGCATGCTTGTCTCTGTGTTCAAATGTCCCTCTTTTTTGGGGGGGAGGTTGGGATTAACCTCCCCCAAATTGGAAGGTTGAGATTAACATATACATACAACTATATATAAAATAGGTAACCAACAAGGACCTACTATATAGCACAGGGAAATCTACGCATAACCTAATGAGTTATGAGTAGAACTCTATTTCATAAACTAAAGGAAAAAAAGGATGTGAAAAAGAATAGACTACATGTATATATTTAACTACAATACTTTGCCATACACATGAAATTAACATAGCATTGTAATTAGCCATATTCCAATATATAATAAAAATTAAATTTTAAAAAAGTCTCCTTTTTATAGGGACACCAGACATACTGATTAAGACCCACCCTAATGACCTCATGTTAACTTGATGACCTCTATAAAGACCCTATTTTCACATTAAGTCATATTCTGAGGTCCCAGGGGTTAGAATGTCCTTTTCAGAGGACATAGTTCAACCCATAACACTAGGTTAGGCTGTAGGTTGTTGACACTGAAAGCTGTATCCTGGGTTACCCAATCCAAGAGGGATAGGATAGGACTGCCAGATTTAGAAGAAAAAAGATGTTGGTTAAATGTGAATTGTAGATCAATGATGCATAATTTTTTAGTAGGAGTATGTCCCAAATATTTTATGAGACACACTTATGTTAAAAATGTATTGGTTGTTTATATGAAACTTAGTGACAGATTTTATTTTCTTTGACTCCAGAATCACTGCAGATGGTGAATGGAGTCTTGAGTTTAAAAGACACTTGTTCTTTGGAAGAAAAGCTATGACAAACCTAGACAGCATGTTAAAGAGCAGAGATATTACTTTGCCGACAAATGTCCCAAACAGTCAAAGCTATGGGTTTTCCAGTAGTCATGTACGGATGTGAGAGTTGGACCATAATGAAGAACTGAGTGCTGAAGAATTGATGCTTTCAAATTATGATGCTGGAAAAGGCTCTTGAGAGTCCCTTGGACTGCCAGGAGATCAAGCCAGTCAATCCTAAAGGAAATTAACCCTGAATATTCATTAGAAGGACTGATGCTGAAGCTGAAACTCTAATACTTTGGCCACCAGATGTGCAGAGACCACACATTGGAAAAGACCCTGATGCTGGGAAAGATTGAAGGCAAAAGGAGAAAAGGAATCCAAAGACAAGATGGTTAGATAATGTCACCAACTCAATGGACATGAATCTGAGCAAATTCCAGAAGACAATGAAGGATAGGGAAACCTGGCGTGCTGCAGTTCTTATATCATTTTGTGTCTGACTAAGACACAACATGCTGACTGAACACAGCATCTTTAACTGGGTGTCCTGTGTTTTATCTGGTAACCCTAAAATAGGCTCTTGTGAGCCTTTCTTCTGATAGCTTCTAAGTTCCTCTCATCCACCCCATCAAGATACAAGAAGAAATGGTTATACCTGCAAAGAACCTGCACTAGGAGTTCTCAGCCTTGAGTTCTGAGCACCCAATATACTATATAGGTGTTTTGGGTTGTTTTTTAATTTATTCATTTTTAATTGATTGTGTTGGTTTCTGCCATACATCAACATGAATCAGCGATAGATAGGTATACATATGTCCCCTCCCTCTTGAAATTCTTGAACCTCCCTCCCACCTCCCACCCCATCCCACCCCTCTAGGTTGTCACAGAGCCCTGGTTTGAGTTCCCTGAGACATACAACAAATTCCCACTGGCTATCAATTTTACATATGGTAGTATATATGTTTCCATGCTATATATAGGTGTTTGACTTAATCAAAGCACTTAACAACTCTAAGACTCAGTTTCATTATCAGTTAAAAATAGATATAAGAATATCTTTCCTACTGATCTTCTATTATTGCTGTGATGCTAAAACAAGATAAATGAAGTGAAGATACTTCCCAAACACATAAGTGCTATTATAGTAGAAAGTTGTTGTTTTTATAGCTTCAGATTTAGGAGCTTGAAGTTCTACCTTATTTCTTACTCAGAAAATAAATTCAAATCAGCAGATACAGCATGGGCACCTCCACATCTTACCTTTCATAAATTAAGGGCCTCCTTGAACCATTGCCCTGGCTTCAGTACTTTACAGTAAAGGATTAAAGAATTGGAATGAAAAATGTTGGCCATAAAAGTTGCCCCCTGAGTTGTTGACTGTTCCATTTTACTTTCAGACCTCTGCCCTGAAACATAAAAATGTACTTCCATACAACACTTTAGTACCTGTCATTTTCTGGAGAAGGAATTAATGTTTGTGTACCTGTAGGCAAAAAGTCACTTTTTAAATTCAGAGAAAAATCTCATTAAAAAAAAAAAAAAAGGAGGAGAAAAGAGAGGCCCTGAAATGCTGAGATCACAGCCTTTCATGAACACTATGCAACCAATTCTGGAGAAAATTTTCAAATAAGAACTGGAATAATTACCCACACTGACTAAATAAACACCCAATGTGGTTGCTACCAAAATGAAAATCCGTCATTTCTGTGTTGACTCTAAGGGCCCATAATTAAGTAGGCTTGGCAGCTGTTTTAAATCCATGCACCTAAGAAGGAGAATTATATGCTTTATCCAGTAAGGAGATTGTGGTTTGTATTTTAAATTTTGTCTCCAAGGGATTTTTTTTTTACCAGTAGGTAAAAGATTTTTCTTTACCTGTTTGAAGCAAAGTACTCTTGTCAGAGTTTATGAAAAATATCATAAAGTGAGAATGAATTTTCAGTATGAAATTTAGTATTGCAATGAAGTTTCATTACAGTAGATTGCTGCAACCTATGTAGCATTTCAAGATATTTACCATTCTATTTTTCTCAAATGTACTCTTGTTAGTATATACTACATAAGGGCATCAATGTAGTGTCATTACTTCAATTGGGCATATAAGAGTGTTACTGTCAAGTGTTAAAGCAATTGATTTTTTGTTGTTGTTTTTATGAAATCTTTTATTTTACAATGATCTTCTGCTTCCTGCAAGACCACTGTATACTATGAACAACATGTGTGGTCTACACCTGTTGTAGGTATACTTGTAGACTGGGCAAAGAATAAATTCTGTGAAACTGCCAAGGAGAACAGGGTTAAAATATTTATGTTGCCCAGAGTGAACACCTCTTGCTTTTACAGGGACTTTAATTTGTAAGTAATATTTCCCTCTTTAATCTTATGTTTAATTTAGAACATGGCCTCGAAGCACTAGTCTTTTATGGTAGTCAGTGACTTGATGATAACCAGTGATTTTTCTTTTCCCGAAGGGTCACATCGTTAGAGAGGAGTACAGCTACAGAGGTGGGGAATCAGCGTGTTCATCCAGCGTGTTCATCTTACTGAAAGGATTTGGGAGTAGGATAAACGAGCCTGTACCATTCTGGCTATCCCGCCATGAGAGTAGAGCTTCCCAGAAGAAAAAGTGACAAGGAAATGAGAAAGTCAATTCCTAGGCATATTGATAAGAAGTTTCGGATCCCTGAGGAGGAGAAAGGGGCCTGGGGTTCTCAAGGAGGAGTAAAGGACAAACTTTTTTTTCTACACTCCTTAGTAAGAATTATATAATAACAATGTATCCTGGTTGAGGACAGTTTCTCCTTCTTGAAAACCTTCTGACTAAACCTGTTATCTTAAAATGTATTTTGTGGGAGTGGGTCTGATAAAATGTTTACAACCTTGAGACATTCTTTTGATTTATTGTAATAACCAATTGAAAAAGTATATAATTCCCTTGCTAAGACTAGCGAGGTGGTCACTCTCCATCCCCCTTCTGATGTCTATGTCAGAAGCTTTCTCTTCTCTTTTTTTCAGTTTAATAAAACTCTGCCACACAAAAGCTCTTGAGTGATCAAGCCTGGTCCCTGGTCCCAAAGTTAAATCTTCTTTGGAGATCACAGATTCGCCATCGTTCACCGTAAGCTTTCAACAAGATGACATCTGCTGAGCAGACCCAGCATGCAAAGACATCCACTGATAAGCCTGGCAAGTGTCCATCATCTGAGAGTCCCAAGCAGCCCATGCACAAGTCCCAGGTTCTCGTTATTGGTCAGTGTATGCTGTAGAGAACCTTGAATTGTCTTTCAGAGTAGTCTGAATCTGGATCTCCCTCAATGGGGAGTATCTGAAGGCTTTCAAGGTTTAGAAAGTCTTTATTTTTAGACGTGCAAGGCTTTGGACAGATGAGTGTGTGTTGGGCCACAACCAGACTAGGCTTTAGGACTAAGTAAAGTTTGTTTACTACTAGATAGCACTACATTTCTGGAAGTGAATCATGACTACTTTCCCTTTGCTGTACTGGTGCTTGTTAACTATTTGTACCTTTGTAAAATGGAAATCAAATAAAACAAAACTTTAAAAAGCACTTCCATGGTAGTTATCTCAAATCTCTCATCCCCATTTTATAGCTGAGGGACATATGCCTCAAAGAGATGGTGTGACTTTCCCAGAGTCCCACAGTGAGTAAATCTTCTTAAAGTGCCATGTATCAATTATTCCTTCACTGAAGACTATTGATGAGAACCTACTAAGGGCCAGGCAATATGGTAGGTGCTGGAATCGATAGGTGATCAATCAAGAAATAGGATGTACATGGTCCCCACTCTCCTAGAGCCTATGGTCTGTGAAGGGAAACAGTAAAGTGAGCAATATCAACAGTGCATGAGTACTGTCCTAAGTGAGACCAAGGGTACTGTTGAGAGGTTGTGGAAGGCCCCATGTCACCACCATCTCAAGTGAACTGTAGAGAGCTCTTACTGCATGCCAGGCACTGTGGCATCACTTTGCAGGTATTATCTTTCTTAGTATTCACCCCAGCTTGATAGATGAGAAAAGTGAGACACGGAGAGGTGATCTAACCTACTTAAGTCACAGAGAAAGGCAGAGCCCAAATCCCACCAGAAAGTCTGATCCAAGTCTACACACATAGACCTCCACTTTTATCACCAATTATAATCTTCCTGAGGAAAAGATTAGGATATTTTGGCTAGCAAAGTAACCCAGAGTTTTGTCTAGTGAGGCAGAAGGACTGAAAAACTAACAAAGTTTGTATGGCCTGAGCATAGAAAATCTTTTCATGTTCCAGTTGACCCACAGTTGAATCAAAGGATTTGGCTACCATGTTCATCTGCTATATAGAAAGCAGGGCCTTTATCTTTTGTAAATCAATCAGGAAGACAGAAATTACCAAATGGTATCAGTATGACCACAGAGTACTTAATTGACATAGCCTTTGAGTTTTGTTGCTGGAAAAGCATCTAAACTTCGACCCTCTAGAAGACAGATCCAGGGTCAAGCTTGTCACAGAACATGGAATGATTTATTTTCTCATTTTTTTCCCCAGCCTCTCTTGAATTTCATTTTTCACAATTTTTTTAAACATCCATCCAGGCACGTTTAACAAGTTTTCCATTTTCATTGGTATGCTTTTATATCAGGTTAAAACCATGTTTTCTTTGATTTGGTGGCCTATATTTCTTTTCTGGATACTAATTATGAATCTAAACTATTGCTAGCAATCAAGAGTTAAAGACAAGTGGCAAAAGTGTTTCAACAAGTGTAGCACCGTATTGTTTTATTTTGCTTTACAGTTTGAAAAAGGAAACGGCATTGCTTTTGAAAATAATTGTGAAATTCTAAACCATGGCATTTCTATTCTGGGCTTCAGTTGAAACTGTCTGTGGCAGTCAGTTCACACAAAGTCCTGTCTTTAATCAGCCTCAATCTATGTAGAATATTTATCCCATTTCCAACAATGTATAGGATGGAAAACTAGGACGGTGAAATCACTGTGAACTATAACACTTTATTTAATTAAATACATTCAACATGTGCTCTAGTTGTTTGCCTTCGTTTTTCTTACATACACCCCAAATCACATATTTATTCTTTTAATGTCAATCTAATCTGTCTGTTTAAGAGAAACTTAATCTTCATGTAGATTTTTTTTAATGTTTGTTACCTCATCAGTTGTTAGGATAACTGACAAATAGCTTAGCTTCCCATTATGACAAATATCTGAAGTGACTCTCTATTATTACGCTCCATACAAAATTTTTACACTGACAAAGTCATTACTCATTTTGATTATTGCCTTCAGATCAACTTTTGCTCATTTTTTGTTGTTGTTTTTTTCCCCAAAAATTTGCAATTTTTTCGAGATTTATACTTTTAATAACTCTCTAAATATTCTACAAACTAAAAATTTCAGAAGACTAAAATTAATTTTTACAATAGTTACCAGTGCTGAATAAAGTACATAGCTCCAGCAAAATAGCTATCCTAAAACAGTTTATAATTGGGGTATATAATGTGAATTTTTGAAATAACATCTTAAAGGTATATGCTTTCACTTTTTCCTCAACGAGGTGAAAATCCTCTTGGAAGAGCAGCTTGTCCTTAATTATGTCAGGTCTAGAGGGTAAACATGGAGGGAACATTCAAAGTCAAATGAAGAGCTGAGTGACAGGAGATAGTATGAGTTTATTAAGAGAGCATAAGCATATTATAAAAATAGAACTGTTGGCAGAACAAGAGAAAGATAAGAAAACAAATGGATTGATAATAAGGAAAAAATAGCTACATCTTCGGGAGTGCTTATTATGCATCAGCCATTGTTCTGGGATGTTTGTGTATTTCAACTCAATCAAATACCAACTTAGGAAAATCAGAAAACTGTTCAGTTTAAGCTGCAAATGGAGAAGATGTTGAAACATCAAGAAGGAAGTAAGAACTTCAAGAGAGTCACCACCATGAAGCAAAGGTAAATGAGCATGAGGAAATGAGCAGAGGCAAGTGGAGGAAAGGAGGAGGATGACAGGAAGGTAGTGAGTGACAGGAAGTGACTGAAAATAAGAAAGTCAAAGAATTCATCCTTCGAAAATGGAGACGAAAACTTCAAGAAGACTGAGGAGTTAGAAGCACAACTTTCAGGCAAAGGCGCCGGTGTTCCTTTCTTTCATTAAATTGTATTATAAAGTCTTTCCTTGTCCTCTCAACGTGGCAGGTGTTGTTCTCAGTCCTCAGGATGCCCATGGTAAATGACCCCTGTTGCCAGCCTGCAGGCCCTGCTCTCTCAGGCACTGAACCTTGGAAGCAGAAGGATAGAAGACAGGCCACCAACAGCCAGTGCTGTCAGGGGTTGGGAAGCTGGCCATGGCAGCCAGTTAGAAATGCTCACTCCCACCTTCCAGCCGCAAATCCTTTCTGACCTCTGTCCTGAAAGAGTTAGAGCTAACTGGTAAATTGAATACAATTTATTGAGTAGGAAGAGGGCAGAAGAGGGAAACAAGCAGAAGATCCTTGTTCTGAAGTCTGGGTGGCCTTGGGCAAATCTTTCCTCCTTTCTGGTCCTTTGCTTCCATCAGACTGCAGGCCCTGGCACAGCTATTCTCTGAGGTCCACTCTGGCCCTAATGTGAATCTGGGAAGGAATTTGACGCAAGGGATGTAAGCCTGTGCGTGCTAAGTCCCTTTAGTCGTGTTGATTCTTTCTGACTCCGTGGACTGTAGCCCACCAGGCTCCTCTGTACGTGGGATTCTCCAGGCAAGAATACTGGAGTGGGTTGCCATGTCCTCCAAGGGAATCTTCCTGACCCAGGGATCCAACCTGTGCCTGTTAAATCTCCTGCACTGGCAGGCGGGTTCTTTACCACTAATAAATACAAGTTGCTATTACAGATTCATTTGATAATGAATTTCTAAATTCTCAATCAGTAACAGGTTAGCTCAAACTCTGGAGTGTGGTCAACTCTGGTCAACTCCAGCAGTGTGATGAGGTAACTTACCCCAAACAAATGATTTCCAAGCAGGGACAGGCCTGTTTGGGTCATCTTAGCAATGCTCAGGATAAGTACACAAGAAAGATTCCCATCATTATCAGATGCTCCCAGATCAGCATATTCTAACAATTAGCCACAGCAGAGCCACTTGTCTTAATTAACTTAAAGTCTGTTAGCTGAAGCCTAATTAAACATTGCCAATTACTTGGAAAAACAATTTAAAAATTCATTCCACAATACCATCTTGTCATTGCAGAACGGTTTAATAAGCTGGCCTTACAAAGTATGGGCAATTTTCCTCAAGTGTATGTTGCCTTCAGATAGAGCTAATGTTCTCATTTAAAATAACATCCTGCTGAGGGACTTTGATGAGAAAGCTCTCCTCTCAATGCAGCTTTGAGGAATATCTGCTGTCAGGTTTTTTCCCACAGTTGGGAGTAGTCAAAAAAAGAATAAAGGCAAAAATTTTTTGTTCAACACAGCATCTGAAGGATGTATAGAAAATATCCAAATCACATAATTACATTATAACCCAAATTTTCCCAAATACTTCTTTCAGTTCTATAGGACTTCTTAGTTTTAGGCATTTGGTGGGGTTTTCCCATCTACAAACTTACTGACCCCAGCAATTTCTGGCACCTTAGTGCTCCTGAAAAATTCAAAATTGTCCCCTTCATGGTTCAGCATTTAAGATTCTGAATATAAAGCAATATGACCAGCATCAACCTGGGGCTTTCCAAGAACAGTCTAAAGAAACTGTCAGGGGAATTCTCAGTTCCTCCTCTTAGGCTTGTTGATAACTCTCTTGCCCTCGGTGAGTTTTCTGAAGGTGTTCATTGTTTTGAGCTATAAAAGTTTCAACTTGAAGCTAATTCTGTAGTAAACTAGAAAGTGAAAATCACTGTTCTTGAGGCAAAGTGGGGGTAACCTGCCCTCCTCCAAAAAGCAATTCAGTGGTTTAACTCTCTGTCCTTCTGGTGCCTCCACAGAACCAAGAAAGCCTGGCTCTTCCAACTTCTTTTGCCTTCATTTCTCACTTGAAGACAGAAACATCTCTTTGACCCCCAAATGGACAGAGGCATTAGATTTGGGATATTGAATAGATTTCCAATGAAAGTTTTTCATTCAGCAGCTGCCACTGCCATGTACAGGGTAGTAGCCTCAGAAAGTATACGAAAGCTAAAGAAAGTAGAGGAGCCCAGGCAAATTCTCAGCAAATCTGACCTAAACATAGAGAAAAGAAGGGTGCTCTGAGGGCTAGGGTAAACTTGGAGCTGGTTTGATAGCTTGTGATCACCTCTGGATCACATCTAGACTCTGCCTTGAGAACTCTACCATGTTGAAACAGAAAGTGTCCCTGAAGAGAAGTAGATGTGGACTCCAGGCATCTCACTAGATGCTTCCAAGACAGCTTAGAATAAGACTGAAGATCAGTAAGCGTGTTCCCATGAGCTAGTGATGAGTGACAAAGCAAGGTAAACTGCCCTGGGTTAGTCTTTGATGCCTACTTTTGTATTTCTATTTATTTTTGCATTTTTAAAAAAATAATATGTTGCTTGGAATTTATATCCATCTAATTTTCCAGCTTTGGAAATTATGAAAACAGTGCCAGACACTTAGAAACCAACTCACATGACTCTTCACTTAGAGCAAGACCACATCCTCTGATTTAGAACATTCACTGTCATCCCCATATTGTGTGAATTTTCAGAAAAAAACCTGAAGGGCTATATAAAGTTAATATTCTCAATCCTTGAGGCTACTGAAGTACTCAAGTGCTCAATCCTCAAGGGACCTATAAAGAACTAGTCATTCAAAATGAAGCAAATAACCAAATCCCTAATTAGGGTATTGCTGATAGCCAGCACGTGCCGAGTCATGAGGGGTACCTGAACATGTTCTACACATAGATTTAAAAAGAAAAACTGTGTTATATCTCCCTGCTATATAGCACCAACGATTGCTAGAATGATTATTTCTTTACATAACTCCCGTGAAGTAGGGGAACAGAATGATAACATTTTCACATCTGTTGGTTTAGGTATAAGGAAATTTTCAATCCATGAGTATGTTCTTTGGGATATGAAAATGAAATGAGAATCTGACTCAATTTCTTAAATCATGGTTCTATAGCCGAATATTTTAGATTATCCCACACCTATTAAAATCAAGCTGGTTTCTTTAGATCACTCTTTCTCTGGTAACCAGCCTTCAACATGGCCCCCATGGTCCTCAAATCCTGGAACTTACACCTTTGTGTATTTATTTCCTTCTATGTTTTAGCTGGGTTGGTCTACATTACCAATAGGACATGGCAAGAATGATGGAATGTTACCTCTGAGGTCAGTTATGAAAGACTCTGACTGTTTGCTCTGGAAGAAGGTAGTTTCCCTTTCCTGAAAACACTCAAACTTCCTTACAGAAAGACCGATTTGTGAAGAGCAACAGAGGCCAACAGCCCGTGAGGAATTGAGAAGTCCTACCAGCATCTGCAGGAATGAGCTTGGAAACAGATCCTTTCATCCAGTTAAGCCTTGGATGACTGCAATCACAGTCAGTATCTCAATCACATTAACATGAGAGATCTTGAACCAGAACCAACCAACTGAGCTTCTCCCTAATGTTTGACTCATAAAAACCTATAAGATAGTAAGTATGTGTTGTTTCTAGTGAGGAGGTTTGGGGAAAACTTGTTATATGCAATAGATAAACTAAACAACTCTCTCTTCTGATCTTCAATGATTTAAGTTTGCTGTTTTATCATTTATTTCCCTAAACCTATATACTCCAAAGTAACTTCTTTTGTTTTCTAAAAGTACAACTTCAAAAGTTTTTTAACCAACTCAAATAAAACATAAGATCTTATTCCCAGGATACACACCAGAAAACACTAGTTTTTTACCTATAGAGGTTGTCCCACAAGGGTTTTCCCTAAGTATTGAGTCACACACAGACATGTAATTATATGCCTAATACATTGCTTTCGCTAACATCAATCTTACCAAGATGCTAAGCTGGGACTGAGAAAGCAACTCATCTTAATGTTTTAACTATTTGAAGTAGAAAAACCACTGTACTTTCTCCTCCACAAATTATTAGCACCTGAAAATGAAGTGTTTAAGCACATTTCAGTACCTGTTTTCTCCTCAACTAAGAGACAAGCACTGAGCATTACTTATTCATTGACATGTCTCCCTGGTAAATCCTCATTGCAGCTAAATAAACTGACTCTCCAAGAAGGTTTTGTGATTGAAAACCTGCTGCTAAGTCTTGCAATATTTTCCAAACATGCTGACAACACTAAGTTCCCAAAGACTAAGATATCCTCAGACAGGAAGTGTGGCCCTGGGCCTCTAACTTTTAATCCTCTACTCAAGCAAACCAAATCACCACCTCTACCATCAAAATAGCTCTTAACCAGAGGCTTTGAGGAGTCTCCTAGTGGGATCTCTCTGTGACTTCAAGTTGTTTACTGAAAAGAAAAATTGATCTTCATTTTTATACATAAACGATCATTGCTAAACTTCCTTGTGACTTTGTGAAATAATTCTCTAATGAAAATATATGACCATCACTAATAAGAAAACAAGAAAAATGCAGCTTATTCCCACCATTCTGTTTTTGTTAATTAAAAATTCCAGTAACTGTAATAAGTTAGCCAATTTGCACTCCATAACATTTCTTAATTCAACATTTTCTTCTTGTCAAGTGAAATAGTCAATGAAGGAGTAACGCCACAGATTTGAGCTGATCTATTTGTATCTAAGAGGAAGACATGCATGTCCAGTATGGATTAATGACCTCCATATGCTTTGTCAGTATAAGGAAAAAAAAAGAGGAAAGAGCACAATATTTCAAGTCTCTAACTCAGGTCACACATGTGTGTTAAGTCACGTCAGTCATGTCCAGCTCTTTGTGACCCTATGAACTGTAGCCTGCCAATCTCCTTTGTCCATGGGATTTTCTAGGCAAGAATACTGGAGTGGGTTGCCATGTCCTCCTCCAGAGGATCTTCCCGACCCAGGGATGAAGCCAGAGTCTCTTAGACCTCCACTGGCAGGTGGGTTCTTTACTACTAGTGCCACCTGGGAAGCCCTAACTCAGGGTAATGACCACCAGTGGGTTTATCCCACAGAGTTTCAATTATTTAAATTGTAGGTTGTTTTTTTAGTCCAAATAAAAGTTTAGATTCTCTCTACAACTTTCTCCCTAAAACTTAGTTTTCACTTTGTATCTACTTTATGAACATCAGTCATCTTAAATTTTTTATATATTTTTCCTCAAAGAGTTAACTACCCTCAAAGTCTTATGAACCCCCAACCAATGAGCCAAATGGATTCAGTCTTCAAAAATGCATTGTTTTAAAAAAAATGCATTGTTAATAGAAAAAGCCCACCAAAAATGCACACATGTTAATGATGAGACTCCAGGTCTAAAATGTGCTCAGATGTCATATGGCCATAAAACTAGAGTCATAAAACTATCACTGTCCAATAGAATTATCTTCAGTGATAGAAAAATTCTATATCTGTGCTGTGCAGTACAGTAGCCAGTACCTATATATGACCTTCAAGCATTTGAAATGTAGCTAGTGTTTGCACTGTTTACAGTTGCCAAGACATGGAAGCAATTGAAGTATCCATTGACAGATGAATGGATAATGAAGATGTGTTACATATATACAATGGGACATCACTCAACCATAAAAAAAAGAATTAAATAATGCCACTTGTAGCAACATGGATGGACCTAAACATTATCATAAGTGTAGTAACTCAGATAGAGAAAGACAAGTATCATACGATTATCACTTATATGTGGAATCTAAAAACTAGTACAAATTATTTACAAAACATAAACAGCCTCACAGATGTAGGAAACATTTATGGTTACCAAAGGGGAGGTGGGTGAGAGGTTAAACTGGGAGTATGGGTTAGCAGGTTAATGGGTACACTCCACCATGTATACAACAGATAAACAGCAAGGACTTACTGTATAACACAGGCAACTATATTCAACATCTTGTAATAAACTATAATGGAAAAGAAGTTTTAAAAAGATATAGACATGTGCATATATATCACTTTGCTATATACTTGAAATTAACACAATATTGTAAATAAAAATTTTTAATCAATTTAATTTTAATTTAATTTATTTTTTTAATTTTAATCAATTTAATTTAATTTTAATCAATTTATTTTTTAATTGAAGGATAATTGCTTTATGGAATTTTGTTGTTTTCTGTCAAACATCAGCAAGAGTCAGTCATAGTAGTTTCAATCCCTGGGTCAGGAAGATCCCCTGCAGAGGAAATGGCAATCCACTCCAGTTTTCTTACCTGGGAAATCCCATGAAGAGGAGCCTGCCTGGCTACAGTCCACGGGGGCCCTCAGGCACTTAGTGATAAAAACAAAAACAACATAGTTAACATAAAACAAACAAACAGTTTTTGAATGTTCCAAAAAGATAAAACACTTATTGTACAAAAGATAAGACATTTATTATAAAGACTAGAGACATGTGTCTTCCTATTTCAATACCCTGATCATTTGCATGGTTTAATATTGTAATGCTGCCTGTAGAACTAAATGTTCTGAGTGAGAATGCATTCACAAGTAATCTTTCACCAGGTATGTGAGTGTACAAATGTACAAATCAGATTTTGTGGGGTGTCATTTCCTTTACAGAAGTATTTTTTTATTGAAGAATATTTGGTTTACAGTACTATATTAGTTTCAGGTTTATAGCAAAGTGATTCAGTTTGTATATTTGTATATATATATAATTTTTTTCTTCTTTTCCATTGTAGGTCATTATAAGATATCGAATATAGCTCTCTGTGCTATCTAGTAAATACTAATTGCTTACTTTATATAAAGTATAAAGAAGTGTGTATCTGTTAATCCTATATTCCTAATTTATTCCCTCCCCCTACTTCACCTTTGGTAATCATAAATTTGTTTTCTATGTCTGTGGGTCTGTTTCAGTTTTATAAATAAGTTCATCTGTAATTTTTTTAGATTTCACATAATGAATGATACTGTATAATTTTTGTCTTTCTCTGACTTACTTCACTTAGTATGATAAACTCTAGGGCCATATACGTTGCTGCAAATAGCACTACTTCATTCTTTTTATGGTCAAGTAATATTCTGTTGAATATATATACAATTCATCTTTTATTCATTCATCTGTTGATGGATGCTTAGGTGCCTTCCTTGTCTTTAGCTATTGTAAATAGCACTGTTATAAACATTTTCAAACTAGCTTCCATCTTTTCTGGATATATGCCCAGGAGTGCAATTGCTAAATCATTTGGCAATTCTATTTTTAGCTTTTTTTTTTCCTTTATTTTTATTAGTTGGAGGCTAATTACTTCACAACATTGCAGTGGGTTTTGTCATACATTGACATGAATCAGCCATGGAGTTACACGTATTCCCCATCCCGATCCCCCCTCCCACCTCCCTCTCCACCCGATTCCTCTGGGTCTTCCCAGTGCACCAGGCCCGAGCACTTGTCTCATGCATCCCACCTGGGCTGGTGATCTGTTTCACCATAGATAGTATACATGCTGTTCTTTTGAAAAATCCCACCCTCACCTTCTCCCACAGAGTTCAAAAGTCTGTTCTGTACATCTGTGTCTCTTTTTCTGTTTTGCATATAGGGTTATCATTACCATCTTTCTAAATTCCATATATATGTGTTAGTATGCTGTAATGGTTCTTTATCTTTCTGGCTTACTTCACTCTGTATAATGGGCTCCAGTTTCATCCATCTCATTAGAACTGATTCAAATGAATTCTTTTTAACGGCTGAGTAATATTCCATGGTGTATATGTACCACAGCTTCCTTATCCATTCGTCTGCTGATGGGCATCTAGGTTGCTTCCATGTCCTGGCTATTATAAACAGTGCTGCGATGAACATTGGGGTGCACGTGTCTCTTTCAGATCTGGTTTCCTCAGTGTGTATGCCCAGAAGTGGGATTGCTGGGTCATATGGCAGTTCTATTTCCAGTTTTTTAAGAAATCTCCACACTGTTTTCCATAGCGGCTGTACTAGTTTGCATTCCCACCAACAGTGTAAGAGGGTTCCCTTTTCTCCACACCCTCTCCAGCATTTATTGCTTGTAGACTTTTAGATAGCAGCCATCCTGACTGGCGTGTAATGGTACCTCATTGAGGTTTTGATTTGCATTTCTCTGATAATGAGTGATGTTGAGCATCTTTTCATGTATTTGTTAGCCATCTGTATGTCTTCTTTGGAGAAATGAGGAAACTCCATGCTGTTTTCCATAGTGACAGCACCAATTTATGTTCCCACCAGCAGTGTGGGAGGGTTCTCTTTTCTCCACACCCTTTCCAGCATTTATTATTTGTAGACTTTTTGATGATGCCCATTTTGACTGGTGATACCTTATTATAGTTTTGATTTGCATTTCTCTAATAATTAGCAATGCTGAGCATCTTTTTATGTGCTTGTTGGCCATCTGTATGTCTTCTTTGGAGAAGTCCCTATTTAGGTCTTCAGCCCTTTTTTTTTTTTTTTTTTAATTGAGTTGTTTGTTTTTCTGGTATTGAGTTGTATGAGCCACTTGTATATTTTGGAAGTTAAGCCCTTTTTGGTCACATAATTTGCAAATATTTTCTCTCATTGTGTGTAGGTTGTCTTTTCATTTTGTTTATGGTTTCCTTTGTTGTGCAAAAGCTTTTACACTTGATTAGATCCCGTTTGTTTATTTTTGCTTTTAATTCAAAAATGTCTTTTGGAGAAATTCATATTCCCTTCTTTAAACAGTGGTTAACAGTAAAAGTACATATAAAATGTTTGCCAAACCTAATTTGCTTGTTCTATGCTCAGTGGTTCTGAGTAACTTTGTTATTGTTGTTCAGTAGCTAACTCAAGTCTGACTCTGCGACCACAGGCTGCAGCATGCCAGGCTTCCCTATCCTTTACTATCTCCTGGAGTTTGCCCAAACTCATGACCACTGATCGAACAACTTAGAACCTGTTTGTCTCATCTGCCTACTAAGAACAATCCCAAAGGAGACAAAGCTATCCCCACATTATAATATACTGATGAAAAAAATCCTGATTAAAGTCATAGATATTCACATATCTTTATAGAAATGTAACTTTATTTAAAGTGGCAAATCCTTGATATTACCAAATATTTAGCTAGAGGATTGTATTTTCAACACATATTAATTTATTGCTATTTTATTATTCATTTTTTATGGGGAATACCCACTTTGGCCTCTACTTTAAAAGTGAGTTTGTTTCTGAGAAGAGAGCATCTGAAAGGTATTTTTTTCTTCCACAGCTGTCAGGAACTGCCTCATCAGAAGGTCACTCTAACCTTCTCTGGTCTTTTCTTATCTTCTGTAGAATCAGACCCACAAGCTCGCCAAGATTCCTTCAAGCGAATACAGAGCCCGGGTCTTACGACAGCCTGATGTTTGTTCAGGTTGCTGGTGTCTTCTACCTGGTACCTGGGCCTGTGCCCAGACACTGGCCTTTGTTTCTCTCACTCTTTGGTTGACTTCATTTCTATCTGAGATCCTCAGTCTGGCTTCGCACCACTTTTTCGATCCCTCAGTTCTGGCACATGATCTTCTCAGAGGTAACTTTTATCCCACCTGCATTATTTTTTCTATCTGTTCCCTCCTGCCTAATTTGAAGTTCATGAATGTGACTCTTTGGCCCCTTTGATTTGTGTTTTGACATTCTGTCCTGCCTTATTTGCAGTTGTTTTCTGGACTTGATCTAGAAACAGTCAATGCAAAAGCAAATAGACTCAGAGAGATGCAGTGATTTCCCCAAGGCCACAAGCTGGTAAAGGGCAGTAATGGGGTTTCTGAATTCAGCTACTTCCCACCATGTTTTCTGCCCCTGAAACCTGGGAAGGCTGGGTACTAAGGGTCCTACTCTATACCAACAGTGGGAAGCCCCATTCTCCTGATCGGCAGCCTAAAGCTCTTATCTTCCTGCAGTATCTTCAGCTGAGCAAAATATAAAATGTGAAAAAAGTAGAAAACTATTAACCTGGGATCCCCCTAAAAATGCAAACATAATGAAAAATCAGTTAGGATGTATAGTTTCTTGTTTTTAATAAAACCTCTACATTGATTTATGCTTTTATTAAGTAATAAGATTGTTATACAGAGAGGTGATGCCAAACAATGCTAACAACATAAAATACTTTTATGACAGATAAAAGAGCTTCAGTTTGACTTCTGACGATCTGATGATTTAAGTGAGAGATGTGGTGACTGAGTAACTTTCCACCTGACAATAAACAATGTCATCCAACTGAGTCATTGGAATTATTATTAACTTAAATGATGTATTAGCTTTGACATCCCAGGACAACCTGTTCTTTAAGAATGGGCCAAACCTGATGACTTACGTCCCTTGGAGAGGTAAGATTATCCAAACAGTCTACCACTCTCTCTGGGGATATTTGAATTTGCCAGTCTAGAGGATGCGTGGTCTTCAACCAAAACTGACAAACCACATTCACAGTAGAATTGATTTCAGGAGCACTGCCTTGAACCTTTAAGTCTCTGTTTTTATGGAATTGTGCTAAGCAGAATCATAATATTCAGACTGGGATAGTATACAGCCTAAACCAAAAAACTCCTCTGAATGTATTCATTAGGAATATCTAAATAGAATTGAGTTAAGCTAATAACTGACTTAATCTTGCTAAATGGTGAGTAACAGGCTCAAAAGAGTAGATATTAAAGATTTTCTGCAGGTTAATAGATAAAATGCAGGAAGCTTTCAGATATATTTGGGGGAGACTGATATCCAAAATGTATTTTTACGATGAAGTATGTGTTGAACTGTTCTGCTTTCCACAGATGCAACACACCCCAAGAACAGAGGTACAATGTAACAGTAGATTTTGCCTTCTGAGTATGTGGTTAAGTAATATAGAAAAGACAGTCATTTTATGTTGGACTCCATTCAATCTGCAATCTGCTGCCGTGTACAAGTAAACATCAAAAAGCCTATGCTTCACAATTGCTATTTTTGGCTCCTTTCATTATCAGAGAGCCAAATTGGTGAAAGCTGAGATGATCAGCAGAAGGGCAGAGTAACATATTAAAGGCTCCAAGTCCACTAAATGCAATTTAGGGAAAAAAGAAAACAACAAAAAAACCCTAAGCACCAGGGAAAGAGGATTTAGGGCATCATTCCAACTCATTACATCTAGAAAAAGAGAAGAGCCTTTTTTAAGGGTTTCAGCCTCAGCAAGATGGCCATAGAAGCTGTTAGCTCTGCCACTGCTGTGGAATTAATCTAACCAGGAGTGGAGAGGGTCCAGCGGTGCCATGACAACCGCAGGGCTGTAGGAGGGGAGCAAGGAGGACCACTCAGGCAGCCTGAGAGGAGACCCACAAGGAGAGCCCACTCTACAGGAGGCGGCCCTCAAGACCTGTTCTGACCCTAATCCCCACGGAAGACACATCTTTAAGGCAGTAACTTCCTTAAGGAAGACAGGCATCTCTTCCATTAGGAAAACAAATCATATTCAGAACCACAAGGATCATAGGCTCTAGACAGGACCAGAGCATGCATCCGTGGTCTCTCTTTAATGGGTGGGCAACTCTCATTTCTGTCTCCTCATTCACCCTGAGAAGCTGGAAATGGAGGGACAAGAAAAGCTCCTGTGAGACAGACAGTAACACAGTATAGGACTGTTATTTAGGAAAGTTCAACTGGAGTTCTTGATCCACAAAATATTAGTACTCTGATTCAACAGTCTGTTTCAGCTTTTTTTTTCTTAAGATGAAAATTTCATGTTTTCTCTCAGCTATTCACAACCACCAACTTCCTCTCTTATCTCTTTCTGCCACCATCAATTACCTCTTTCTATTATAATTTAGCTCTCTTCACCAAGATTATGATAATGAAACAATACATAAATACCCCCTGAATGTACTAGAATAGAATTTTGGAGGATACCAGGAAAAGGAGTTTACCTCAGAAGGCCAAGGACACATGACTGACTGGACTCTTTCTAAACCCACTGCAGTGTCACACTTCATGGTCAATGAGAATTTTCTTATGTCAAATTAAAATCTCTTTGTCCTTCATTTTGGTCTTTCTCTATCCCACTCATTCAAACTCCAGTGGTCATAAGGAAGCACACTGTTTTCATTAATATCTTGCATCTCTTCATGGATTTCTTCATGGATCTGAGAATATTGCTGACCTATAATTTTGAAAAGTGCTATGTGTGCTATATTAGCAGCTAACATATGACAGAATACATGTCCTTACATAATGCAGAGCCTACTAGTTGTCCCTTAACAACAGTTCTTCTCTCTGAGAAATAATAGAATTTCCTATTTCCAGTTGGGTACAAGGCCACTTGGGATGAAGATCACATATCCCATCTTCCAGTGTAGCTAGGTATAACTCTGCTACAAAAATCTGGCCAAAAGAATGTGAGAAGCAATTATGGAAGCAACTTCCAACTTGTGTCTTTGAAGGATAAGCCATTCCTATTTTCTCTCCCTGTTTTCATGATGCTCTTGAAAGTAATCCTGGTGCTAAACCATGTTAGGCCATCAGGTAAAGTTAGTACCCTAGAGATGGCAGAACAGCAAAAAAGTTTCCTACACTTTAATAGATTAAAGCCTCTATACCCACCCTGAACCACCTACTTCTGAATGTTACACAGTGAAAGTGAAGTGAAAAAGTTACACAAGAAGGAAATGAACTTCTATCTTATTTAAGCCACTGGTGGACATTTTGGCTTAAAGGCTTTCACGCTATCAAATCTAATAAACATGATTATCTACATTTATCTCTTGTGTTATACCAACCTAGACGGAAAAGCTGAATGGTCAACCCCAATGTAGTTTCTTTGGGAATTATTCAGAGATGGCCTCCGGATGCTAGAAATCTGTCCCCAAAAACCAAGAATTAGCAAGAGTTGAGGTTATAATGCAAGTCAGCTGGGTTACAGCCCCCCAGAAGTAAGGAATCAAGGTAAGGCAGGCTGAATCTGACAGTCACACAAATTAGAGAGCCCCAAGGAAGGCATAAACACGGTGTCAGTCATATAGGAAATCTAGTATGGTGGCACAGACGGTAGAGAGAGGAGGCTGGGCAGGGGAATTCTTAAAGCTTCAGCGACCACAGCTCCAAAGTGAAACATGCGAACGTCTATTGTGCCCTCTGACTGTGGGCTTTTGACTCCTTTCATACTGAAGTGGTGCAGGCTTACTGGTTTAGCCACATCTCATGGTTCTCTGTCTTAAAAGCTCTTTTCCTCCATCTGAGCAGGACACTCACTGCTTACTTCAGAGGGGCAAACTGTTCCCTGTAGTGAACTGGAAGTCTCATTGATGGAAGGAAATCGAGACCATCAGGATTCCCCTGGAACTTGTGGGAGAGAAATCTTGAGTTCAGGGTTTAGGCTGTATTGTTTAATATGGTTGCCATCAGCCACGTGTGTCTACTGAACACTTGAAATGGGCTAGTTAGAACTGAGATAGGCTGTAAATGTAAGGTACATAAGCATACAATGGAGTGTAAAATATCTCATTAATATTTTTATATTAATTACATGTGGAAATGATGTTTAGATATAGTAGAGTAAAATCAACATAATATTACAATCAATTTCTATTTCTTTTAATTTTATGTGAGGATTCTAGGAAATGTAAAATAATGTATGTAATTCATATTATATTTCTATTGAACAGCAGTGGCCTAGACTCTGGGTTTTGAATACCTAGAAGAAACTTTTGTTTCCCCAGGTGAGAGTGTTACTGACTTAAGCTTGTACTACTTGTCACAGGACAGGCCAATAAGTCAAGGGACAAAGTGCTGGGGCAGAGAAAAGTGACTTTAATCTCAAAGTCAGCAAACCAAGAAGATGGTGAACCATGCCCTTAAGAAACATTTTAATTTGGGGTAAAATTCAAGCTGCTTTTATGCTAGGGAATGGGGAAGCAGGATGGGGTTAAGATCAGGAAGTGATGGACAACCATAGTTATCTGGACACCAGCAAAGGTCCAAGGAAGGTTGTGAAAACTCTTTATTCTTGGTCAGTTGACTTCAGTTGGTGTGAGTCTGGTCACAATGTTCCTGTAAATCTTGACAAAATAATCATTACTTTTGGTCATATTTTTTAATGCCTGAAGGAGGCAAGTTTTGGTCACGGACTGTTTGCATAAATCATAAACTGTAAGCAGAATCTGTTAGTGATTAATGCATCCATGCAGGGTTAAGCAGAGGCTTATGACTTAGAGGTTAAATAGAAGAGGCAGATACAATATGAAGTCAGAGATGCCAAACTTCTGGTATAACCAAGGGGCAGGCAGGGGATGTGGGGTGCGGAGAGGTCCTAGTTCCTGAAGAGCAAGTGGATGATATCCATTATATTGTACCTGTACCCCTTGAAGAAGTGTGGGGACTCTTTTATGGCTGAACTATCGTCATTACTTTTCTTATTTAACTGCTTTTCCTTGTTTCTGTATTCCTCCCTTCCCTAATTAGTAACTACCTCTGCCTGCTCTTTGGAACTCTGGGAATGCCTAGGAGACTAAAGCTTTTTTCTACAAATAAGAAATGGGGCAAATGAAAGGGCTTCTGTACCCAGGAGGGCCCTGCAGGGTCCCACTTGATTTCATCCTCTCTTTTCTTTGGTACTGGTCAGTCCTGAGGGGAACAAGGGTAGGACAAGAGAGGGAGCAACGTTTTAATAGAAAGGCTAATTATAATCTCATCAGAGGAATTCAGTTTCAGGGAGACTCCATTTCAAGAGAAGGCTCAAACTGCAGACACCTGATTCCTGAGTCTCACCCAACACAAAGGTAGCATAGAGCCAATTTGGCTTTAGACATGTTCTTATTCTTGTTTGATAAGCCCAGCTATTTTGGGTTAATATAGACATCCAATCCTGGCAATGGGATTTTGTGTACTGTCCCCATGGGGACATCTTTGCTGACCAAATTGTTGATCTATTACAATTGTTAAGAAGCAGTTCTACCTATTAAAAATTTACAAATCTATTTAGAGACACTGGAAAAATAACAGGAGCATGGGCCATCTCAGAAGGTGAAAGGCACCCGAAATGTGAGCTGGTTAGTTTTTATGGGCTGGGTAATTTCATAGGTCAATGAATGGGAGAATTATACCAACTGTTTTGGAGAAGGGGTGGAGATTTCCAGTAATTGGGCCACCATGTACATTTTGGCCTTTTAAGGTTGGCCTCAGAACTGTCGTGGTGTCTGTGGGTGTGTCATTTAACATGCTAATGTATTACAACGAGAGTGTGAAGAGTCCCAGGATCTACTTGAAATCGATTTTTCTGTTATCTTGGTCCTAATTGACTCTAACCAGTTTTGTTGTAGCCTCAATGGCTATATCCTTCTTTTAAGGCCGTGCCTTGCCCCCTTCCCTCCTGTTTCAATGTGACAATGTAAGGAATATAAAAAAATATTTAAATACTAGTACAATTTTAAAACAGGAAATTCTCTTCTCTATTTTCTCTGACAATCCTAAAAGAACAAATTAGGCCTTTAAAAAGGGTACTGGGATCCCCCAATGAGCCATGGCTTATCTTCAGATTGGCACACCTTAACATTTGGTAGAAAATTGGTAAACAGGCACAAGAAGTTCAGGTGGGCACCCTTACCAGACTCTGTGTACATGATGGAGTTGATAAGTTTTAGTAAATTTGTATTATTAACATGTGCATGCACGTATCAGTCACTACGGTCATGTCCGACTCTCTGCCACCCTATGGACTTTAGCTTGCCAGGTTCATCTGTCTGTGGGATTCTCCAGGCAGGAATACTGGGGTGGATTGCCATGCCCTCCCTCAGGGGATCTTCCTGACCCAGGGATCAAACCTGCATCTCCTGCATTACAGGCAGATTCTTTTCCCACTGAGCCACCATGGAAGCCCATTATTTACATAATTAGAAATAACTGTTACTGTGCTATGCTCTTGAGATGGAAAACTTAATAAGCCTTACTCTTCTTTTAGGGGGGTCTCATTGAAACACCATTTTGGCTTAAGAAAAGAACTCTGTTGTCCATGGTCATGCATTTCCAGGCTAGGTGGAAACTTCTAGGCTATCATCCTGGAGTCCTACCTTTGACTAAACCATTAATCAATGCGTGATGCAAGCAGGCTGGTTGTCTCACGGTTTTTCTATTTTCTGGACTCCTTTTAAATTTTCTACTTAGATCTTATTCCCTTAACCTCTGTTAAGCTTTTCTTAAGTTTATTTTTAAAATTCAGTCACATTTGGGTTGAATTAAAGTCAGTTCAGTTCAGTCACTCAGTTGTGCCTGACTCTTTGCGACCCATGGACTGCAGCACGTCAGGCTTCCCTGTCCTTTACCGACTCCCAGAGCTTGCTCAAACTCATGTCCATCGAGTTGGTGATGCCATCCAACCATCTCATCCTCTGTCGTCCCCTTCTCCTCCTGCCTTCAATCTTACCCAGCATCAGGGTCTTTTCCAGTGAGTCAGTTCTTCGCATCAGGTGGCCAAAGTATTGGAGTTTTAGCTTCAGCATCAGTCCTTCCAATGAATACTCAGGACTGATTTCCTTTAGGATTAACTGGTTTGATCTCCTTGCAGTTCAAGGGACTCTCAAGAGTCTTCTCCAAATTAATTTAAAGTAATGGGGCCTAATATGGATGGACCTTGAGGGCATTATGCCAAGTTAAATAAGTCAGGTAGAAAAAGACTAGTGCTGTATGACCTCATGGGTGGATTTCAAACTTCACAGAAACTCGCCTACTTGAAGAATAGAATAGTGGTTACAGGGGACAGGGGATAGAAGAACTGGGGGCTGTTAGAAGATAAATAAGCTCTCAGGATCCAATGCCCTGCATTGTGATTACACTTGCCCTGTGTCAGATACTTGCTAAGACAGTAGAATTTAAATGGTCTCACCAAAAAAAAAAAAAAAGGTGGTAATTATATGACATGATAAGGTGTTAGCTAATGTGATGGTGGTAATCATTTTGTAATACGTAGTGTATCAACACATCACTTCCCACGCTTTGAAACTTACACACTGTTGTATGTCAGTCATATCTCAATAAAGCTGAAAGGAAAAATAAAGTCATGGGAGTCCACTACAAAAAGTAGAAATAAGGAGGACAGTCATGTCAGATGCTTGACTAGTTCCCACCTTTCCCAGTATGGAGCTAAAGTCCAGGTTGGCAAGAGAATAGATCAAGATACAGGGCAGTCAATGCTGTTCTAGCAGCTGCCTTATCACCTTGTCCCTGTGGGTGTGAAGACAGTTTCACTTCCCACCTTTCAGATGACTCAGCAGCCTCCTCCCTGCTACCTTGCTGCTCCTCACCAGATCCATTCAACATCCTTGTGGCTCAATTTCTGACTCTGTCAGAAAAAAAGATTTCTTCTCATTGGTGCTGGTGGGGAGTCTCAAGCACAGCAGTTTTTCCATCCAGTTTTTGTTGCCAGACTCCTCTCATTGTTATTCATAATCCTGCAAACCACACTAAGAATTGTTTTAATCATATGTCTGTTTGCAATAAAATTAAGTGTGATTGAAAGTATTCTAGATTCTAAAAGTAAGGATTGCAAATGAATCTTATGATATGTAAGGATATTAAACATGAGTTTCTCAGAGATGATTAGAGGTGCTTATGGTTTTATGTGATTTAAGCCACTTAAGAGAAATGCATGATTTATCAGCAAATTTATTTTAAAGGATGTTGTATTATATTAGGTTTTGGTATGGAGTATAAAGATGAAAATTTGAGTGGTAATTGCAATGAAAAGACTCTGATACTGGGAAAGATTGAAGGCAAAAAGAGAAGGGGATTGCAGAGTATGAGATGGTGAGATAGCATCATCAATTCAATGGACATAAATTTGCGCAAACTCCAGGAGATAATAAAGGACAGTGAAGCCTGGCGTACTGCTGTCTATGGGGTCACAAACAGTCGGACAGGACTTAGCGACCAGACTGAACAAATTGCACTGGAATGAAGAAAAAATTCTACCTTAACCTTGAATTATTTCATTTTGTTTTACCAAAAAAAAAAAAATAAAAATCAACTGCATTATTTTTATACATCTATTTCAAATGACAAGATGAAAGTTAAAAATTTCAACCACTTTTCTGTAGACAGTGCATTAAAGATATAAATAACATTTGCTACCATTGAATTAAAAGTCAAAACACATTTATTTATCATACTTTCTTTCTTTGATGTAAATTTTTGAAACATTAGAGAAATATTTGGTCAATATACTAATTGACCAAATGAATACAACTGATAGAGCTATTAAAAGGCATCTTGAAGTAAAGTTGCAGATATATAATCAGTTTTATATTCTTCATTAAGTTTTATTTTAACTTGATTACAGCTAATCCTTCCTGACTTCACTTAATGGGCCATTATAGATATGAATTAAGTAGTATATGGCTAAGAATATACTAAATAATTTAAATTTTTATAGTGGACTCCTGTTTCCAGTAATACAACACACTAGATACCCTGAGTGACTCTCTTGAAGGAAACAACTAAGACACTGATCATTTTAAACGCATTGCTGGAGAAAACTCTTGAGTCCCTTGGACAGCAAGGAAATCAAATCAGTCAATCCTAAAGGAAATCAACCCTGAATATTCTCTGGAAGGACTGATGCTGAAACTGAAGCTCCAATACTTTGGCTACCTGATAATGAAGAATCAACTCATTGGAAAAGACCCTGATGCTGGAAAAGATTGAGGACAGGAGGAGAAGGGGTCTACAAAGGCTGAGACAGTTAAATAGCATCACCAACTCAATGGATATGATTTGAGCAAACTCCAGGAGACAGTGAAGGACGGGGAGCCTGGAGTACTGCAGTCCATGGGGTCGCAAAGAGTTGGACACTACTTAGTTACTGAACAGCAACAAATCTCTGAGGAATTATCTAGAGCTGAGTTGCTCAGAAGAAACTATAAGTGAATATAGTACATCTATCATCTATCTATCTAGATATATATGTAATATGTAGATACATACAGAAATATGTGTATCACATATCTTTTGACTTTTACAATTAGCAGCAAGTGATACTTTCAGCCATTAACAATACTTTGGAGTGATTTACTTGTGTTTTCAGAGGAATAGACCCTAATGCTGGGGAAGATTGAAGGCAGGAGGAAAAGGGGACTATAGAGGATGAGGTGGTTGGATGGCATCACCAACTTGATGGACATGAGCCTGAGCAAGCTCCAGGAGTTGGTAATGGACAGGAAAGCCTGGTGTGCTGCAGTCCATGGGGATGCAAAGGGTCGGACATGACTGAGAAACTGAACTGAACTGAACTGATAATATCAGAGAGAAGTATTAAATTTTGCTGCAGTTCTGAGAAATGAGAGAAATGGGCTTTAAAGCTCAACTTTATCATCAACACATACACACAAAGGATGTAAAAATAGAAAACATTTATGCATTATCATATGTGCATGAATAGAAAATATATAGAATATTAAAGGCATGCTGCTGCTGCTGCTAAGTCGCATCAGTCGTGTCCGACTCTGTGCGACCCCATAGACGACAGCCCACCAGGCTCCCCTGTCCCTGGGGTTCTCCAGGCATATATCTATGTAAGTTCTTGTGAACCTGGAAATGATAACGAACAAACACACAACCCACTAGTATATTTCAACTTACTTTACAGAATGATATTCCACCATTCTTTTCCCCTTAGGTCCATTCTGAACACTACCACTAGTAAACTTTTATTTTAATGTTGTTCCTCCTATTAAAATTTTGAATGGCTTCCCATTGTCAAAAAGAAAAACTGCTGAGATGCTTTAACTTGGCATTCACTGTCATTCACAGTTTGTTTCCATGTCATTCTGCTCCATGCTTCTGCACTCCGATCACATTGACCTTCTTAATACTCCTTAATCCCCCAAGCCTCTATGCTTTTATTGGAATTGTTCCTAGATCTCTCTTACATTCTTAGTATCACTTAGGATATGCTAAGTTAAAATGAAAAAGTAAATAATTCAAAATCTCAGTAGCTTGAAATAAATGCAGGTTTATTTCTCAGTCATGCAGCATGTGGATAGAGCAGGCACTACCTGTGTTTCTCTGCAAGTTT
This sequence comes from Cervus canadensis, assembly GCF_019320065.1. Taxonomy (NCBI): domain Eukaryota; kingdom Metazoa; phylum Chordata; class Mammalia; order Artiodactyla; family Cervidae; genus Cervus; species Cervus canadensis. Next base: position 36,952,395 of record NC_057401.1, read on the forward strand.
AGTGCAGGTATTTTCTGTATTATCTTTTCCTTCATAATGTTCCAATCTTATTTTACCTTCTTGATATATGAACTATATTTAAAATAGCTGTTTTTTCTTCCATTTTTATTGAGATGTAATTGACATACAGCCCTGCATAAGTTTCAGGTATATAGCATAATGATTTACTTACATACACCATAAAATGTTTACTACAGTAAGTTAAGTGAACATCCATCATCTTAGGGAGACACAAAATGAAGGAAAAAGTATATTTTCCTTGTAATGAGAACTTAGAATTTACTCTCCTAACCATTTTCATGTTTCATAACAGAGAGCAGTATTAATTCTATGAGTACATCACATCCCTAGCAATTATTTACCTTGTAACTGTAAGTTTATATCTTTTGATCACTTTCATTAAGTATACCCTCCCACCACTCCTCACCTGTGGTAACCACAAATCTGATTTCTTTTTCTACGAGTTTGTTCATCTGTTTTGAAGCATAATTGATATACAAAACTGTGTTAGTTCTGGTGCACACCATAGTGATTTGATATTTCTCTACTTTCCAAAATGATCACTGTGAGTAGTAGTTATCATCTGTCACCTTACAAAGATATTAAGTTACTATTTACTGTATTCCTCTCTTGGTATATTACCTTCCCTTGACTCATTTATTTTGTAGCTGAAAGTCTATACCTCTTAATCTCCCTTGCCTATTTCTTTCATCCCCTGACCCATTTTCCTCTGGCAATCACATGTTTGCTCTCAGTATCAATGACTCTGTTTCTGTTTTGTTATGTTTATGATTTGTTTTTTTTTAATTCCATATATAAATTGTAATACAGAGTATTTGTCTTTCTCTGCCTAACTTAATCCACTTAGCATAAGATCCTCTAGGTCATCCATGTTGTAGCAAATAGCAAGATTTTATTCTTTGTTATCACTGGGTAGTATTCCATTGTACACATATTCTACATCTTCTTTAATCCATTCATCTATGGATGAACATTTAGATTGTTTCCATACCTTGGCTATTGTAAATAATGCTGCAGTGGACAAAAGGGTGCATACATCTTTGTGAATGAGTGTTTTTGTTTTCTTCAGATAAATACCCAGAAGTGGATCCAATGTTAGCTCTATTTTTAATTCAGTTGTAGAAATCTCCATAGCTATTTTTCATGGTATCTGCATTAATTTACACTCCCATCAACAGTGCACAAGGGTTTCCTTTTCTCCACATCCTCTCCAACACTTCTTACCTGTTGTCTTTTTTACAACAGCCATTCTGAGACCTGTGAGATGATATCACATCGTGGTTTTGATGTGTACATCCCTGACAATTAGTGATATTGAGCATCTTTTCACATGCCTGTTGGCCATCTGTATGTTTTCTTTGGGAAAATGTCTATTCGGGTCCTCGGCCCATTTTTTAATTGAATTATTTGATTTTTTTGATGTTGAGTTGTATGAGTTCTTTGCATATTTTGGATATTAATTCCTTATTAGATTTCATTTGCAAACATCTTCTCCCATTCAGTAGGCAGGCTTTTTGTTTCATTGATTGTTTCTTTCACTATGCAAAAACTATTTAGTTTGATGTAGTCCCATTTGTTTACTTTTGCTTTTGTTTCCCTTGCCTAAAGAAACATATCCAGAAAAAAATTTGCTAAGACCAATGTCTGTCCTTGCTTACTAATTCTATCATCTGTGTCATTTCCGGTTATACTTATACTGATAAATTTTTCTCATGTTTATGGGTCGTATTCAACTGCTTGTTTGCTGAGTAATTTTTGATTTGACATCAGATACCAGACATTGTGAATTTTAAACTTTTTGGTGCCAGATTTTGCTTAAAATATTTTGATTATTCAAAAAAATATTCTAAAAAATATTTTTTATCAGGAAATCAGTCCTGAATATTTTATCAAGGAAATCAGTCCTGAATATTCATTGGAAGGACTGATGCTGAAGCTGAAACTCCAATACTTTGGCCACCTGATGTGAAGAACTGACCCATTGGAAAAGACCCTGACGCTGGGTAAGATCGAAGGCAGGAGGAGAAGGGGGACAACATAGGATGAGATGATTGGATAGCATCACCAACTCGATGGACATGAGTTTGAGCAAGCTCCAGGAATTGGTGAAGGACAGGGAAGCCTGGCGTTCTGCAGGCCATAGGTCGCAAAAAGTCGGGCATGACTGAGTGACTGAACTGAAGTGATTTTGATATTTTGCTCTTACATTTATTTACTTCGAAACAGTTTTGTCCTTTCAATGCTTACTTTTAAGCTTTGCTAGATGTGCCAAAAAGAACTTTTAGCCTAGAGCTAATTTGATCTTGTTACTGAAGCAATACCTTTCTCAGGACATGACTTGTTGCCTTGCACACTAGGAGGCATTTCACTTCGGCTACTGGGAACAAAAACAATTCTCAGACCTGTATGTGAAATTATTTCAATTATTCTTTCCCTGTTTCTTTTCTGTAACTCTTTCAATTCTTAGTTTCTTAACTTGCGTGCCTTGATCAATAATCAAAGACTCTCCAGAGTGGTTTGTTCTCTCTCTCCCCACTCCTCCCACTTGCTCCTCTTCTTAAAGTTTCCTCTCTGGTACCTTGCCTGCAAATCCTAGCTATCTTGATCTCCCTGAATTCACACTTTTTCTCCTCAACTTGGGGAGATAGCTGGGCTATCTTTGAACCCTATATTGTAGCCTGAAAATTCTCTGTAGGGAGTAAGCTGGAGCAATCACAGGGTTCACCTCATTGGTTTCCCTTTTCTTGGGAATTACTGTCATGCACTGCCTACTATCCAACATCTAAAACTATTGTTTCATATATACTCTATTGCCCTCTACCCCTCTATACCTTACTACTATCATTATCCAATAACATTACAGGAGAGACTGTCTTGTATATGTTTCCAAAAAATAATTGATCAGGAATAAACCCCACTGTGGAGCATTTTACATCTAATGTGGCCAGAATTGAACAAATTCCACAGGTTAAGCTGGCTAAGTTCCCAAGTCCCTAAATTTCCTCCTTTTTAGAAGTAGAAAGTTTATGTAATTTCTGCTACCAAGAAAAAGGCAATTGCTAGCAGTCTTGCCTTGTCTTGCAGACAAATGTAACATAAGCTGAGGTGGAAAACAGCAGCATGACTTGGCAAAATGCACACAGTTAATTAGTAGAAAAAGTGAGTCTAAAATCCAGCTGTCACGACTCTCAGTTGTCACTGTTTTTTCTTCATTATTCCCCCTCTGTGGACTTATCTATTACTTATAAAACTGAGCAGTAATAAATTGCTGTTCCCTCAGTCATAAGATCAAGGGGATGATGATTCAATTGGGTGCTGAGAAAATACTGATACTGAATTGTTATTAACAGCTGTCCTGGTTCCCAAGCAGAACTCAACCCCGGACACTGGAATGAGTATCTGTGCCATCTCCATGGTCCTCCAGAGCTTTCTTTGGGGTGTATGGGCAGTATCCAGCGGTTGAATGTACACAGGTTCTAGTTAGGCTGACTTAACGTTGTTTTCCTTCTCTACTTCTTGCCAGCCTGTTTCCTCATTTATACAATGAGGACAATAGAACTACCCTCATGGTGGATGTGTCATAAATCTGAATGATTCAGTGCATTAAGTGTTTAGCATTGATTCTGAATCTTAGCAAGAAATTAATAAATGTTCATTATTTGCATTATTTTGTTATGTTTCTAGAACATCTTTGTCTTTATCAGTAGAAGCTGACAGTAGTCTTCCCTTGAGAGCCAAAAACATCCCATTATTGTGTACCTCCATTTAATTTGGCTTAAGTAAGGCTCTGTGAAATCAAATAATTTTTTCCACTAAAATGATTATTAATAAAATTCTCTTTATACCTGGGTACGTATGAGTGCATACACCATGGGAATGCAATGCTCTTTTAACTGAACATTACAAAAATATGCAGAACCCTTGCAAGAAATGCAGAAAATTAAGTGAAATACATAATTTCACAGGGAGAAACAAAACAGGTTGACTGTAGGCTGAATAAATGATCACTCGTGGTGATGCTGATTTTGTTAGGTTCCAAACAACTTCTTTTTACCACTTGCTTCCCTTTAATTAAGTCAGCTGACCAGATTCCTTCCCAGCCAAAAAACCAGGCAAACACTATAAACTCAAACTCAAACATCCTCTGTTGTCTTCAACACAAGTTGAATGTTTGAGTTATTTGACCATTCACAAATGTACACATGAAACTGCTTTAGCATTTTACCAAAATCCACTTTGAATCATTGCCCATTACCAGTTTGGAAACGTTCTTTTGATTCATACCTGAGAACGGCAGCAAGCAACCCTTTCAAACTCTTCATTTCCAGTGGGTATTTGAATAAGACAGGTGGAATATGCTGGGTAGATATATTCTGCTTTCAAGAATAGTCCTAACACTGTTAACTTATTATGCTCTGACCAACCCACTAACCAACTCTTACTAGGAAAGGAATGAATAAGGAAGCAATTTGTAGGACAAAGCAGCTACTTCCTACCCTTAAACATTTTCCCCAGCCACTTAGTAGGGAGCATGAGGACTTTAATTGTTTCTAAGTCTCTATTGTACCCAACTTTATATTTAGCAGAAAATCAGAGAAGAAGATGAAAGATTTGATAATATAGATGTGGTCTTAGTGAAAACTGGTAAAGTAAGACTGAATCATACTTAATAAACAAGACAAAGTAAAGATTTTACCAACAGTCATTAGCATCAATGGAAAGACAGGAGACAGCCTGAAGAATACAAAACATTTCCATTCTAATTCTGATTTGTATGGCTACGATGTTTTCTCACTACAGCTGGGCATAGGCTTTTAAGAGTTATGTCTGATGTGAGTAACACGTTCTGGAAAATATTTTATTACTGCTAACATCACCAGCATATAAATCTTAGAGCTGATTTGTCTTATAGGAATGTTTACTAGCTTCTTTATAAGGTTTGCCAAGAGATAAACTCACTATAAATGAAAAATACATAAATAATAATGCTTTTATTCACAACTTAGTCAGAGATCATTCAAAGGCAGAAACTTTTTCTTCAAAATTTAAAAAAAAAAAAAAAAACACCTCAGTGCAGATGATACCGCCTTAATGGAAGAAAGCTAAGAGGACCTAAAGAGCCTCTTGATACAAGTGAAGAGGAGAGTGAGAAAGCTAGATTAAAAAAGACAGCATATTAAAAGTCAGAGACATTACTTTGTCAACAAAGGTCCATCTAGTCAAAGCCATGGTTTTTCCAGTAGTCATGTATGGATGTGAGAGTTGGACCATAAAGAAGGCTGAGTACCGAAGAACTGATGCTTTTGAACTGTGGTGTTGGAGAAGACTCTTGAGAGTTCCTTGAACTGCAAGGAGATCAAACCAGTCCATCCTAAAGGAAATCAATCCTGAATATTCATTGGAGGGACTGATGCTGAAGCTAAAGTTCCAATACTTTGGCCATCTGATGCAAAGAGTCGACTCACTGGAAAAGACCCTGATGCTGGGAAATATTGAAGGCAGGAGGAAAAGGGGGTGACAGAGGATGAGATGGATGGATGGCAACACCGACTCAATGGACATGAATTTGAGCTAACTCTGGGAGATAGCGAGGATACGGAAGCCTGGCGTGCTGCAGTCCATGGGGTCGCAAAGAGTCGGACACGACTGAGCAACTGAACAACAACACTGTAATCTTCAGCAACCGTCACGCTCATTAGTCAGCAGACAGCAACATCCAGGCAAGACCCTCCAGCAGCAAAAAGATGACAATTAACTAAAGGCTCAGATGAGAGATAACACTTCTTAGCAACAAATTATATTTAACTAATGTGTGCTGTGCTTAGTCACTCATTCGTGTCTGACTTTTTGTGACCCCATGGACTGTAGCCCATCAGGCAACTATGTCCATGGGGATTCTCCAGGCAAGAATACTGGAGTGGGTTGCCATGCCCTTCTCCAGGGGATCTTCCCAACCCAGAGATCGAACCCAGATCTCCCGCATTGCAAGCAGATTCTTTACCACTGAGCCACCAGGGAAGCCTTTAATTAAGCTTTGTACCTAATTATTTTAAGCATAGTGCTATTGTGTATTTAACAGACTATAGTATAGTATAATTATAACATTTATATGCATTGGGAAACCAAAAATTCATGTGACTCAATTTTTTGTGACATTCACTTTATTGCACTGGTCTAGAACAAACCCACAATATTTCTGAAGTATTCATTTTTTGCTGAATGCAGTATGTTGTATGTTGGGAGAATAAAAATGTTCTCTTCTTTCAAAAAAAGCATACTTTCATTTTGATCTCTGTTTTCATTTTCAGGACTCTTATTTTTAAAAACTAGTGAAAGTTTGTGCATCCATGAAAAGGGGTGCACACAGACACTCCTGTGTGTGAGAAGTGACAGCGAATAATGATATATTAAGCATTCACCTTTTGCTAGGCTTAATGTGTATTTTCTCTTTTGTTCTTCATGATCCTTATACAATGTGAGGACTATTTTACAAATAAGAAAAGAGAAGTGAAGTGGAGCCTTTCTGAAACATGAGGTCTTTTGGTCATAAGCATACCACATTATTAGGCAGTGACCAAAACGGAAACCATTTATCTCAGATTGAGACTTGAACCTATGTGCTGGGACTCAGTCCCAGTCAAAACCCACAGTCTTCCAACTGAAAATCACAGACCTGGCTTCAGGACCTAATGGAGCTTAGGTTCTTGATGTCTCATCTCAGAAAGAATCCAGTGAGAGATAAAGTGATAGGTGAAAAGTGAATTTATTCAGAGAGAAACACCTCACAGACAGAGTGTGGGCCATCACAGAGGGCAAGTGCAGCCTCAAAATGTGGCATGGTTAGCTTTTATGGACTGGGTAATTTCATAGGCTAATGAGTGGGAGGATTATTCTAACTATTTTGGGGAAAGGGTGGAGATTTCTAGCAATTGGGCCACCACCACTTTGATGGTGCCTTGGAACTGTCATGGCACTTCTGAGTGTGCCATTTAGCTTGCTGATTGAGGATCAAGGTCTAGTCAAAGTTGATTTGTCTACCATCTTGGACCCATTTGATTCTAATAGGTTTAGGTTGTGTCCTTAGGCTATGCCATTCTTTTAAAAGTTGTGCCCCGCCCCCTTCCCTCTTGATTCAAAACCATCCCAAAGGAAAAGAAATGCAAGAAGGCAAAGCGGTTATCTGAGGAGGCTTTACAAATAGTTGGGGAAAGAAGAGAAGTGAAAGGCAAGGGAGAAAATGAAAGATATACTCAACTGAATTCAGAGTTCCAGAGAATAAACAAGGAGAGGTAAGAAGGCCTTCTTAAATGAACAATGCAAAAAAAAAACAAAGAAAGAAAGAAGAAGAAAATAGAATGGGAAAGACTAGAGATCACTTCAAGAAAACTGGAGATATCAACGGAATATTTCATGCAAGGATGGGCACAATAAAGGACAGAAATGGTATGGACCTAACAGAAGTAGAAGATACTAAGAAGAGGTGGCAAGAATACACAGAAGAAGTATATAAAAATGGTCTTAATGACCTGGATGATCACAATGGTGTGGTCACTAACCTAGAGCCAGACATCCTGGAGTATAAAGTCAAGTAGTTCTTAGCAAGCATTACTACAAACAAAGCCAGTGGCGGTGATAGAATTCCAGCTGAGCTATTTCAAATCCTGAAAAATGCTGCTGCTAAAGTAATCCACTCAATATGTCAGCAAATTTGGAAAACTCAGCAGTGGACACAGAACTGGAAGAGGTGGGTTTTCAGTCCAATTCCAAAAAGGACAATGCCAAAAAATGTTCAAACTGCTGTCCAATGCACTTATTTCACATGCTAGTAAACTTATGCTCAAAATCCTTCAAGCTAGGCCTCAGTAGTATGTGAACCAGATATACAAGCTGGATTTAGAAAAGGCAGAGGAATCAGAGATCAAATTGCCAATATTTGTTGGATGATAGAGAAAGCAAGGGAATTCCAGAAAAACATTTAATTCTGCTTCACTGACTATGCTAAAGCCTTTGACTGTGTGGATCACAACAAACTGTAGAAAATTATTAAAGAGATGGGAATATCAGACCACCTTACCTGTATCCTGAGAAACCTGTATGTTAAGTAAAGAAGCATCAGTTAGAAGAATATGGAACAACTGCCTGGTTCAAGTTTGGGAAAGGAGTACAACAAACCTGTATAATGTCAGCCTACTTATTTAACTTCTATGCAGAGCACATCATGTGAAATGCCAGGCTGGATGAATCACAAGCTGGAATCAATATTGCGAGGAGAAATATTAACAACCTCAAATGTGCAGATAATACCACTCTAATGGTAGAAAGGGAAGAGAAACTAAAGAGCCTCTTGATAAAGGTGAAAGAACTAGAGTGAAAAGCTGGCTTGAAACTCAACATTCAGACTACTAAGATCATGGCATCCAGTCCCACCACTTCATGCCAAACAGAAGGGGAATAAGTGGAAACAGTGACAAATTTTATTTTCTTGGGCTCCAAAACCACTGTAGATGGTGACTGCAACCATGAAATTAAAAGACACTTGTTCCTTGGAAGACAAGCTACGCCAAACCTAGACAGCATGTTAAAAAGCAGAGACATTACTTTGCCAACAAAGGTCTTTACAGTCAAAGCTCTGCTTTTTCTAGTAGTCATGTTTGGATGTGAGTGTTGGACCATAAAGAAGACTGAGCACATAAGAACTGATGTTTTCGAATTGTGGTGCTGGAAAAGACTCTTGAGAGTCCCTTGGAAAGCAAGGGCATCAAACCAATCAATCCTAAAGGAAATCAACCCTGAATATTCATTGGAAGGACTGATGCTGAAGCTAAAGCTCCAAAATGAATACTTTAGCCACCTGCTGTGAAGAGTCAACTCATTGGAAAAGACCCTGATACTGAGAAAGATTAACGGCAAGAGAAGCAGGTAGCAGAGGATGAGATGGTTAGACAGCATCACTGATTCAGTGGAGATGAATTTGAACAAACTCCAGGAGATAGTGAAAGACAGAGGAGCCTGGTGTGCTGCAGTCCATGGGGTCACAAAGAGTTGAACACAACTTAGCGACTAAAAAATAATAATACTTCACTAAACAGTATATCATAAGGGTGTTTCTCACCTGAACGTCTTTCCACTGGCCACCACAATCTTTAAATAACTGAGGAGTGACCACCTAGTTCATGTGTCCTTGTATTTAAAAAGTTTCATTTTTTTATCTTAATAGGTGCATGAGAATATCTGGACCACACTCTCTGTCAAGATCTAAACTTAAAAATGATCATTTTTAAAGTTTAAAGGGAGTTTTATATCAGTTTTTTCTTCCTTCCCCCAAGAATCTAGTAATGCCTCTTCTCCTCTGTATCACAATTCTTATCTGTCCTTTGGACATTCTCAACCTCCCTCAAGGTTTACCAGCCCATCTTGTGGGGACATACTCTTCTGATTCAGAGATCTTGAAGTCATCCGTAATTCTTCAGTTCTGTGTCTCTCTCTAGCCTAAATGTTTTCTACCTACACCCTTTCTGGAGGCATGTTCTTTTTGACAGTATATTATCTTTGATTTCTCCACTAGTCTGGGTAAACTACACTTAGAAGGAGTCCCTTCCTATTTGGAACCTGAACTGAGAACATTAGCCAGTGCTCATACCTCCCTTGGAAAAGACCCTGATGCTGGGAGGGATTGGGGGCAGGAGGAGAAGGGGACAACAGAGGATGAGATGGCTGGATGGCATCACCAACTCGATGGACATGAGTTTGAGTAAACTCTGGGAGTTGGTGATGGACAGGGAAGCCTGGTGTGCTGCGATACACGGAGTCGCAAAGAGTTGGACACGACTGAGCGCCTGAACTGAACTGACTGATACCTGCCCTTGGAGAGTATTATAAACATGTTCCAGTAATGGTCAATGTTATTACTGATAAATCACTCTGTGCCCAAGTAGCAAGTGGATGGAATTGTAATGTGGAATCAATCCCACATTATAATCCTACCTTGGTGCTCTGTGACTACCTAGAGGGGTGGGATGGTGTGGGAGCTGGGAAGGAAGTTAAGAGGGAGGGGACATATGTATGCCCATGCTGATTCATGTTGATATATGGCAGAAACCAACACAATATTTTAAAACAATGATCCCCCAATTAAAAACAAACAGATATTTTAAACAATGAAAAAAAATCCTACCTTGGACAAATTATAAGTTAAAATGCTGAAACTTTTGGTTATTATAACACTAATGTTCTATGTCTATGTTAAGGTGTCCTGAACTCTTCTGTTTTGTATTTTACTCTTAATAATCGCCACATAGGAATCTGAGTGCTTTAGATATGCCTTAGGATGATCTGGGCAACACCCTGAATTCCCTCCATGGTTACTAATGAGTGTCCTGTTGCATCACATAGATGTGAAGGGGAAAGTTGAACCCTGTTCTGACTTCAGAAGAAACCAGTGCAGTAAGAAAAAACACATTCTTCATTGTTTGGAATTCGGGGAATTATAAAAGAGAAAAATCACAACCATCAAGAAAATCTGGAGAAGAAAACTTTAGGATATGTCAGTGATACTGAGCACTTTTCTCCCTTTCTTTGAAGTTCAAGTTCCTTCACCTGGAAAGATGTTTTTCTATGGTATTGCTGGGCTTTTAGCCATGGTTAGATGAAACAATATAAATGCTTTGTTTGTGTACAATGTCTTTCATCTGGATTCTTTGCAAGGCTTTAAATGCATGCTCATTAATCCTCACGGAGTTTTATTGTACGTGTGAACTTCTTTCCTCGTTAGACAGGAAGTCGATAGGCAAGGTAATGCAAATATTGATGTTCACTATCATGCAAGCAGAATCCCAGTTTTCTGGCCATTTTCTGACATAATCAGTTTTTCTGGGGTTTTTTTCTCTTTGCTTTTAGTTGTCCTGAGAGAATTTCATCACATGCCTGTACTTTCGACTTATTTTAACTGTGTATCTTTCTGAGTACTTATTTTACCAACCTAAATTATACAGTTTTGCTATAGTCCTCACATTATTTTCAAGCAATTTCCCCCAAAACGAATTTCTAAACTCTAGTTTGAACAAAAGTCCTAAGAGAAACATTCACCTGGGATTTGTCTAGAAAGTTTATGAAATGTCGATGACCACACTTTCTTTTGATTGACATTTTCAGTTGTGTTTCTAATGAAACTTTCTCTTCCTTTCAATAGAGTATTCTCCAAAAGCATATAGGTTTTTCAAGAAATAAATGTGGGGTTCCAAATCAGGAAAGGAGTACATCAAGGCTGTATATTGTCACCCTGCTTATTTAACTTATATGCAGAGTACATCATGTGAAATGCCAGGCTGGATGAAGCACAAGCTGGAATCAAGATTGCTGGGAGAAATATCAATAACCTCAGATATGCAGATAACATCAGCCTTATGGCAGAAAGCGAAGAAGAACTAAAGAGTCTCTTGATGAAAGTGAAAGAGGAGAGTGAAAAATTTGGCTTAAAACTCAACATTCAGAAAACTAAGATCATGGCATCTGGTCCCATCACTCCATGGCAAATAGATGGGGAAACAATGGAAACAGTGAGAGACTTAATTTTCTTGGGCTCCAAAATCACTGCAGATGGCGTCTGCAGCCATGAAATTCAAAGACGATCGCTCCTTGGAAGAAAAGCTATGATAAACCTAGATAGCATATTAAAAAGCAGAGATATTACTTTGCCAACAAAGGTCTGTCTAGTCAAAGCTCTGGTTTTTCCAGCAGTCGTGTATGGATGTGAGAGTTGGACTATAAAGAAAGCTGACTGCCAAAGAATTCATGCTTTTGAACTGTGATGTTGAAGAAGACTCTTGAGAGTCCCTTGGACTGCAAGGAGATCAAACCAGTTAATCCTAAAGGAAATCAGTCCTGAATATTTGACTCTTTGGAACCCCATGAACTGTAGCCTACTGGGCTCCTCCGTCCATGGGATTTTTCCAGGCAAGAGTACTGGAGTGGGTTGCCATTTCCTTCTCCAGTGGATCTTCCCAACCCAGGGATCAAACCCGGGCCTCCCACATTGTAGGCCAGTGCTTTACCACCTGAGTTACAAGGGAAGCCAATTCATTGGAAGTACTGATGCTGAAGCTGAAACTCCAATCCTTCGGCCACCTGGTATGAAGAATTGACTCACAGGACAAGACTGTGATGCTGGGAAAGATTGAAGGCTGGGGGAGAAGGGGACGACAGAGGGTGAGATGGTTGGATAGCATCACCTACTTGATGGACATGAGTTTGAGCAAGCTCTGGGAGTTGGTGATGGACAGGGAAGCCTGGCATGCTGCAGTCCATGCAGTCACAAAGAGTCGGACACAACTGAGCAACTGAACTGAACTGAGCTGAATCTTACTTATTATTCTGTATAACTTGCTTGATTTTATACTTAGCAAGTGCCATTCCCTTTTTGCATCTTCTTAAACACAGAGACCCACCATCATACACATACAACTTTGCCCCTGGGGTTTTGTCAAGAGCAATTTGATGTCTACTTTTAGATCTGGTGCTCTGTACTAAAGGTTCACAGACCATGAGAAGGAAATAGAAAAGGATGGACTGTTCTACATGGATTGGAGGCAGATGTAATCCTACCTTCTCTCCATAGTTTAAAACCAGATACCTGAAAGTGACTGGTATAACCATGCATAGGAAAAGTGGCAGCTTTTAAAACAGCTTGAATCCAAATAGTTTGACTTCTCCCATAACTATCTTCTCCTCTGTGGCACCCAGAAACTGGTTCTTCCAAGCAACTCTCCCTACCATACCTCGTAGGAGGTCCTGAGGGAAGTCATAATCTGAAATCTCTACAGATAAGAAGAGACCCCCCCCAACCCCCGCCATGAGAAAATATTAACTGTTCATTGTATCTGAGATGGTAGTTCACTTGCAAGCAGAATGGATATCCATCTAAATTTGAGTCTTATTCTCTGATGTTTCTTGTGTGGCCTCACTTGCTCTCATGGCTTTAATAATCATGTTCTGCATGATTAGTTCTGCATCCACAACTGTGAGATCTCTTCTCATTCTCAGAATGGTATAGCCAGCTGTCTGTAAGTCATCCTGACTCTAGTGTTAGTCGCTCAGTCGTGTCCAGCTCTTTGCTATCCCATGGACTGCAGTCTGCCGGGCTCCTCTGTCCATGGAACTCTCCAGGCAAGAATACTGGAGTGGGTTGCCATTTCCTTCTCCAGAGGATCTTCCCAACCCAGGGATCAAACCCGGGTCTCTTGCATTGCAGGCTGATTCTTTACCATCTGAACCACCAGGGAAACCCCACTTTGACTCTGATTCCTCACTAAATTAAATTCACACTCTCTCTTTCTTCTTTGTGTTCTGTATCTGAGGTATCATCATACTGTTGCAATTGCCAAAACCAGAAATTCTGTGGCCATCCTTTACTTCCTCTTCTTCCTGCAAGCCCCACCACACACACACACACACACACACACACACAAAACTCTTCAAAGCCACCTATTGACCCTACCTTTCAAATAGCTTTGGAAATTATCTACTATGCTCCATTCCCACCACCACTGGTTGTGGTTGTTAAGTCACTAAGCCATGCCCCACTCTTTGCGACCCTATGGACTATAGCCAGCCAGGCTCCTCTGTCCATGGGACTTTTCCAGGCAAGAACACTGAAGTCGGTTGCCATCTCTTTCTGCAGGGGATCCTCCTGACCCAGAGACTGAATCTGCATGCTCTGCATTAGCAGGTGGGTCCCTCACCGCTGAGCCACCTGGGAGGCCCCTGACTGTTCTCTCGCTTATACCTGAGCCTCCACACGTGCTGCGCCCTCCAGGTGGAAGACTGCTCTACCTTCTTTGACTGGCAGCTGCTACTGACCCCTCAGATCTCAGCTTGGATGTCACTGCTCTAACCTCCAAAGTGGATTAAAACATCTCTCCCTTGTGGTCCCCAAGCACTCAGGGCATTCCCGTCACAGGTCTGTACTGGAATTCCTTGCTTGCTTTTTTATGCTACCAGCTGACTGTAACTTCCATCAGGCCTGGAACCTGGCCCATTATTGTTGTTGCTCATCATTGTTTTTCTGGCAGTTGGCAAAGGTTGGGACACAGTTGGTATTCAGTAAATATTTGTGAGCTCAGAAGAGGAAGGGAAGAAGGAAAGCAGAAGAAGGAAGAAAATTGACCGTATACCATCTGCTCTGGTAAATAAATGTGTAAATGTGAATGACTGTGTGCAAAAATAAAGCTCTGAAATCAGTGGGGGGTTTTTCTTGTGATTTGACTCTTTGTTATAAACATAGACTATAGAGAGAAAATAAAGAATTTAATTGAATTTTTAATTAGTTGGTTTCAGACTTGTTTTAAACTAGAGATTTATTCTAAAAGTCTGAATAGTCTTCATAACACATAAGAGGAGTTTATGTATTTAATAAGATAATTTAGTGGAAACATCTGCAAAATGTATAATCTTTTTATTTATGTTTTTTAATCCAGAAATAGCACCTGCTTTAAGTGACTTATATTAGAATAACTACTAAATTGGTTAGCTTTAAGAGTTTTCTGGAACACTCTTAGATGCATCACCTTAATAGAAAAAATTATCACAGCAAGTAGAGAGTGGGGCCCATACTTAAGTTTGAATATTTTTAAGATTAAATTTTAACAAAAAGTGTGATCTTTCTTAATTCCCATTTAAAGTCAATTCCAAAGACCATACTGATACACTGTTAAAGGTCAGTTAAAATCTTTCCAAATATAAATCTATAAATGTCATAGTGACCAAAATATCCTGGGTGTATGGTAGGAAGACCATCTTATATGTGCTTTAAGTTCCACTTTAAGCCTAGGAGTTGCAAACCAGTTGGATGGAATATTGTTACATTCATTTTTCAAAGTCAAAATAAAATTTCAGGGGTCAGATACCAATTTGTCCATTATCTTTTCTTCATTCCCTCTCCTTTTTACTTCCTGTGGTCACTTGAACCATTTCTTGCTCATCACGAGAAAAAAGAAAAAAGGACACCAGGAGCAAGAGAGCTTATAAGCATGCTTTTATTTATTTATTTATTTATTTTGACTTTTTTTTTCCATTTATTTTTATTAGTTGGAGGCTAATTACTTCACAACATTGCAGTGGGTTTTGTCATACATTGACACGAATTAGCCATGGAGTTACATGTATTCCCCATCCCGATCCCCCCTCCCACCTCCCTCTCCACCTGATTCCTCTGGGTCTTCCCAGTGCACCAGGCCCGAGCACTTGTCTCATGCATCCAGCCTGGGCTGGTGATCTGTTTCACCCTAGATAATATACATGTATAAGCATGCTTTTAAATCATACATATAAGTTGCATATAACTTATACAACTAAGTTATACATATGTATCCTACATATACATCCTATGCTTGAGAAAGACAGAGACCCTGGATTTAGAACAAAATAATTGTAATGCTATTTCTCTAGTGCAAAGAGGTAATAATGCACATAACAATGCTGTAATCAAAAAGAGTAATTCCATTCTCACCTGAGAGTTGGATAATGACTTAATTAGCTTTTCCCATTGCTGATGCCAAAAAATCTCACTGTCCAGACAGTGAGAGGCCAAGAGCCATGAGGTCTGCTGGATCTCAGTTTCCCATTTATAGAGGACAAGGGATTTACAGAGACGCAGCATGCAACCTGCTGGGCAAGACCAGGCCTGTGGGACTGTTGTCCATCTTTGGACAGTCAGAAACAAAGCTACAATTGTACCAGAAAGTAATTATCTTTTCTAAAAGTATTAGGATTAGACTTTTTCTAGTATTGAGTAGATCAGATTGTGATAGGTCCAATGGAGCTGGTTGTTCCATGCAGGGCAGAGTGGGATGGGGAACTTGGGGAAGAGTTTTAAGAGTCTCTTCTCTCAGTATTCTTTGAGTGTATTACTTGGTTTTCTTTACATCCAACCCCTATAGAAAAGGTTTAATCATTTAAATTAACAATTTGTTTAAAAGAGAGGGATGTTTATTTGACTAAATTATAGGCAAATATAGTTGCTGTTTTTTCTCCCATCACTAAGCCCCTGTTTGTAACCATGATGTAAATTTATTTTAATATTTTAATACTTCACAGAGATTTGTTAAGATTTTCAAGTATTTCTGTTGCCTTCTCATTTCTACATATTATGTCCTTTGTTTACTAAGGTTGAGACACTTAGCTATTATCCATAGCTGCTCTATAGCTGGTAAATTTTTAAAATAATTCCATCTTCTTCTGAGGAAAAAGTATAAGTGAAATTATTTTTCCATAAAAAAGATGATTCTTGCTTTTCTTTTCAGTAGATATTTATTTTATGTCTAGTATGGCTTGGATATAATCTTTGCACTGTCCTCTTTACAATTTTATTTCCCTTATCAGTATGCAGCCTGCCTTTAATTTTTTTTCCCTGATATGTATACTCTTCTCCCTTCCTAAGATTCCAGGGCACTTTGTATTATTTTTAATACTTTTAATGATAGAAAGTTAAGACAATGTCTTTCATCTTTATATTGCCAGCACTTGGCAGAGAAAATAGCTTATGGTAAGAATTCAGTAGAAGTTTGTAAATAAATATGTGATTGAAATAATATTATATTATTATTTACATTTTTATCTACCCTCCTTGATTAATTTTCTTCATCTTTCACAGCTTATGGCAAACCACAAGTTCAATAAATGAATGATCAATGGCAAAATAGTAGTGAAGTGGGCATGAAAAGAAGCACCATTTGCCCAGCTTCAAGGACCTTTGTCTCTGCATCTTTTGAATTTTTTTTCTTCTATCATTTCCCCAAGAGCATAACTCCTCTTTGCTCCTTGAAATTAATAAGACTAATCTATATGAAAAAGTATTAAAAGGCAAGTCCAGTAAACAGCAGAGTTAATTAATATTGGGGTCTGGGAGATGGGCAGAGCCTAAATCATGAGAATGGCTTGACTCAATTGTAGTAAGATGTATGATGTGTGATGCAGCTTTGACTGAGTAACTGAGGATACTTTGATGGGGGTCAGGACATGCTAATGAAAAAGCCTGACTTTTATACTTTTTCTAGATGGTCATAATTCACCTAATATGTTTGTCCTTTTTAAAGAAAGGTATTTAACTTCCCAGTGGGTATCTGTGTACAACAAAAAGAAACTTTTCCTGTTTTCTTTCTGTTAATAAAATCACTTAATGTCATTCACAGAGGCTTTCTTACCTCTCACTGGCATTATTTGCAGCAAAGAAGGGAAAAAATTCTTGCTCTCCCTTGCCAGTTTCCCATTCTTCCCAGGTTTATAACTTGAAAGAATAGAAAAACAACCATGTTCAATATGACTTGGAGCCCGTGTATGCAGCCACAAAGTCTTCTAACTGGATTAGGCTGCTCTTAGGAACTGAATGGGCTTCCCTGATGGCTCAGAGGTAAAGAATCTGCCTGCACTGTAGGAACCACAGGACACTCAGGTTCGATCCCTGGGATGGGAAGATCCCCTGGAAGAGGGCGTGGCAACCCACTCCAGTATTCTTGCCAGTAGAATTCCGTGGACAGAGGAGCTTGTCAAGCTATGGTTCTGGGGTTGCAAGAGACAGACATGACTGAGTGACTTAGCATGCACACAGGAACTGAATTCCATCATATGTGGCCAAATACATGTCTATGTTGAAGGGAGGAAAGTTGAAAAATAATGTTTTATTGCATGTTAGTCAATACATTTTAAATGATAAGAAAAAATTTAATAAATATCTCACCAGGAAAGAAAGGATAAGTTTGCTGCTTTGAACTTTCAAAGACCTACGTGGAAAACTGAACAAAGACAGGAGAACCAGGTTAACCTAGGCAACTTTGTCACTAAGAGCATTTATAATTGGCCCCTGTGAAATTTTCAGTTCCTGAGGTAACCAAATTAAAGTTTTTTGTTTGTTTGTTTGTTTTACTGGGGGAGGAGGGTGGAGAGATCACTTTGTATATAACTTGCATCCAGGAATTACAGAATGATTAACCAGGATGAATCCACAAGACTTCCCAGCAATATTTGCTGCATTCTTGATTATTGTTTAGTTCTTAAAGAGAATTTAAAAACACAAATAAATGATTTGATGGGAAGGTAGTCACATGACTTTAGGTGATACAGTGCTGTTGTACCTTGTGATGGGAAGAAGACCAAAGACGTAAGCTTGGAGTGGACTTCATGAAGTTAGAAACAGGGGAAACTATCTGTGTGAACAGTTGGCAGATCAGAGCAAGAAAGGGTTCTTTCTCTTGATGTAGTCCCCCAGACCTATCCCATCCCTAGTCATTAACAGAATAGGACCAAATTCCTGGCATGAACATTTGTTCATCAAGTTCTAAAATGGCTTGGGTCAACTTAGGAATCAATAAGGCTCAGCAAATAGTGAAAGTGAAGACTATAAACTTGTCTGTCTTGTTCAACATTTATCTATCACCATGAGCTGGTATATGATTTTTGAATGAATAAATGCTTATATAATACTAACACTAAGAACTATTTCCACTTATTGAAAATTTACTAAGCACTTGAGACTGTGTGAAACACTTTATGTGTATTCCCTTATTTAATCCTCTTTTATTCCACCAGGATGGGATTCATTTTATTTTCACTTTAGCCTTTCTGAAAAGTAATGGTTAGAATGCTTTATGGTAAAATTAAGAAATTTTAAAATTTAATATTGGGAAGTTTCTTTATTGAAAAATTATTTTAATAATCATGAAAAACAAAGGCTATAAAAGTAAAAACTCTTTATGTGAATTTACAAATTTATAAGATTATAGGAGAGGGACTAAGAAGGAGGAAAATGAGCCACAGATTAAATTAGACCCAGTGTCAAACAGCGGATGCCAGAGTTGGGAGTAGACATCTCTTCCCCAGGATGTGCAGGCCATAGTGTATTTCTCTTCCAATATTCTTTTACTACTCCTTTCAAGATTATTATAGTGAATGAGTACTTAATGATTATTAGTGTCAAGGGAACCACAAAACCCCACTTCATTGCATCACCCCAGGTCACCCCAGGTCTCTAGGATCTTGACATAAATCTTGATGTACTCCTTAGTGAGGATTCTCAAGAAGGTGATTGTGACCCAGATCAGTGGGAGGAAGAAGAATGAAGTAATAGCTACACCACACCTCCATTTTCTCACAAACTCTCTTGGGGCTACAACCAATTAAAAATAGATCTATTCTAACTGTGAATCCCCAGGTGATTTTCCCCTCATCCATTAGTTCAAAAAAGTTTGAAAAAGTTTTGAGCACTTCACCTCGTGTCCATAGGGAATATTGTCTCTCTGGTCAAACATTGTGGGGGGAGGAGGAGGCCATGACTAGAGCCCAAGATAAGAAGTTGGAGCTTCCCAGTCCCCCAGAGGCACTGTGGGCCATACCCTTCAAGAACCCAGCTCCTGCCCCTCTAGCTGTGAATGGAAGGGCTGCCTAGAATGTCCTGCTGTCCTGGGGTTACAAGATTGGTTATATAACGGCTGCAAGGGTGCTTGCTGTAGTTCTGTAGCATGAGCTAAAGTTGGTCATCTGGTCATTGGAACATTTAGACAACTCAGAAAATAACCAGCATGTGACAATCCATCTCTGGATAAAAAGAAAATCCATGGGGATTATGACATATTCTTACAAATGGAGCAAGGCTGGTCACTTTTCAGATGCTCTGCATATTTTGAAAGAAGTTTTGAGTGCCTCCCACAACCTCCAGAAAGAACCATCTGGTAACCTTCCCCATTTAATGAAGTGCTTCCCTATATTGTTTCATTTTTAAGATTTTTTTCTTTATCTTCATAGTATAGTTGATTTACAATATCATGTTAGTTTCAAGTGTACAACAAAGTGATTCGGTTATATATACACATGTCCAAACATACATAGATATCTATCTATATTCTTTTTTCCTAAACTTTTCCATTACAGTTTATTAGTTTTAAGATCTTTAAAACCCAATTTTCCAATTTTTCCAATATTCAGCTCATATACAACCAAGAAGTTTACTCTGTACCCAACTCTAAGGCTGCTTAAGCTTGAAACTATGCATTTGAAAACCAAGTAACTCAACTACACACTGTCTTTGTGGAGGCAGAATATGAAGAGAATAATAAGTCATTTCTTAGAGGGTTGATTTCTTAACAAGATAAAGCTTCGTATGGATCAGCCAGCCACACAACACTTCCCAGCGAGGAAATGCGACAACACAGCAGTTGTCTTTGGCTCTGGTGGACAAACTTTAATTTCAGAAGTATCTATGATCCTGATCTCTACATTTCTCTCTCTTAGTAATAAAGACTCAAATAGTTAATCTAGCCGCTCATCTAGTGAGTCAAACAGGATTCCTTCTACAGTTGCCTGAAATCTACACCTGATTCTAGTTTTATTTCTTCCCTTAGGTCAAATAATGTAAGTTCCCCCACTTATTGATGCTCATCTTAGGTATGATTTTAAAAAGCAAAATCCAAGTCTACCCAACAGCAGATCCCTTGTGTTTGTGAGGCATGACATCACAGATCACATTCCTTCTGCCCCAGGCAATTTTTGTTTGGCACTTCGTTTTGTCTCTTAGGAGAAGTGATTCAGACCCATGTGGCCGAAGGTTTTCCTGGAGTCAGCCTGATGACTAGCTTCTAAGCTTTTAGGGAACATTTACAGGGGCAGAGCTCTGGTAGCTAAAATGTTTCACTTTAAAGATTTGCTCCTTTGTCTCACCAGGTATCTACAGAGAATCAAAACAAGAGGCATTTAGGGCATCTGACAGTAGGAGTGTTTGGATCGAGGGTTGTGGTAGGGTCCCACAAAGCTTTCCAGAAGCCCCTTCTGAAAGCTTATCATATTGACTCTGCTTACTGGGTGTATGTACTGTGTTTAGTTGCTCAGCTGTGTCTGACTCTTTGTGACCCCATGGACTGTAGCCTGCCAGGCTTCTCTGTCCATGGGGATTCTCCAGGAAAGAATACTAGCATGGGTTCCCGTGCCCTCCTCCAGGGGATCTTCCCAACCAGGGATTGAACCCAGGTCTCCTGCATTTCAGGCGGATTCTTTTACCATCTGAGCCACTGGGGAAGCCCAAGAATACTGGCATATTGACTGTATTGTGTGACAATTCAGAATTCACAAAGAACTGATGTAGATATCAAAAATAGATCATCAGGATGACAATTTTCTAACCAGATATATGATTAGAGGGTGGGCTGAGGAAGGTAGCAGAACAGCAAGCAGCTGTTACCTTTTTTGCTGTTATAATCAGATTAACATTTGAGGAGGCTCAATAGTTGTGGTGCATAGATTTAGTTGCTCCTCATGTGGAATCCTCCCAGATCAGGGATTGAACGCGTGTGTTCTGCATGGACAAGTGGATACTTTACCACTGAGCCACCAGGAAAACCCCGTACTCAATCTTGGGCTTCCAAGTGGCTCAGTGATACAGAGTCTCCCTGCCAATGCAGGAGACTACAATGGACAAGGGTTTGATCCCTGGGATGGGAAGATCCCCTGGAGAACTGGCAACCCAAATTCCAGTATTCTTGGGGCTTCCCAGGTAGCTCAAATGGTAAACAATCAGCAAAGAGTCTGATACAACTGAGTCACACACACACACACACACACACACACACATACCAGTATTCTTGCCTGGAACATTTCATGGACAGAGAAGCCTGGCAGGCTATAGTCCATAGGGTTGCAAAGAGTCGGGCACACGACTGAGCCACTAAGCAGGCATGCATATACATACACATTGTAATTCCAGCTTAAGGCAAAAATAGGCTTAATTCTCTCAAAATCTTCAAAATAGCTCTTTAAGGGAAAAAAGCAAGATACTACTTCTTGATAGAGAGAATTAGCCTCACCTACAGATTGAGCCTTACCTACTATAACCTTTATATGCTTCTTCAATCACTGAATATTTAATGAACAACCAGAAGATCCCTAGCACCAAGCTAGGCTCACTGACAAGGACTCCTAAGATCTCTCCCAAAAGGAAATTTGATGAGCACTATATAGGGATACTTCAAACTTTAGAACAATTCCACCTTTATATCCTCACCTCTTAGCACAGTTTATTTTAGATGTCCAATAAACCCCCAGTGAAAGGCTTAAAAAATGAAAGTAAAGGGAAAACCACTGTGTGTTTCTTAATTCTGGAAGACTTTCCATAGAAAATTGGAATGGGTTTTATTCTGAAACTAGAAACTAGGAGGAGGGGTGAGATGTCCACAGCTGGAAGGATCCAGCTGTGTTTGAGGTTGGTGAGTGAGTAGGCGTGGATGGAAAGGATGACAAGGTCCAGAAGTATAATGGATGACAGATGCGTTGAGGAGAACAATAAGGGATGTTCTTACTTGGTCTTTGACACTTTAAAGTCACTTATATTTTCTGATCAGGGAACGAAATCAACTAAAGCCTTGATTTAGGAAGGTAGATATGGAAGGAACATATAAGGTGGCTTACAGCAGGTAGAGAAAAGGATGATGTGATAGTTTGCAAATATGTTTATAAAATTTTCATCACTCCTTCCTTTAATGTGGAGCCTAATCCTGCCTTCCTTGAATGTGGGTCAAATTAAATGACTCACTTCAAACAAATAAAATATGGTAAAAAGAATAATGTGTGACTTCTGAAGTTAGATGATTCAAAGTGTAGTTTCAGCCTGAAGATTGAATCCTTCACTTTGGAGAAATAAGCTTCAATGTCTTGTTGACGTTCAAGCTGCTCTATGGAGAAGCCCATGTAGGGAGGATAATGCGAGCTCTCACTTACAATCAGCATCCAGCCACATGAATGAGACATCCAGAAAACACATCCTGGGACTTCCCTGGTGGTCCAGTGGTTAAGACTCTTGCCTTCCAATACAACAGGTGCAAGTTCGATCCCCAGTTGGGGAACTACGATCTCACATGCCGCGGGGTGCAGCCAAATAAATACATAAATCTATTGTTTAGTTGCTAAGTTGTGTCCACCTCTTTGTGATCACACGGACTGTAGTCCTCCAGGCTCCTCTGTCCATGGGATTCTCCAGGCAAGAATACTGGAGTAGGTTGCCATTTCCTTCTCCAGGAGATCCTCCCAACCGAGGGATTGAACCCATGCCTCTAATGTCTCTTGCATTGGCAAAAGGGTTCTTTACCACTAGCACCAGCTGGGAAACCCCTTAGAGATTGGTTAGTTAACAATTGCACTGTTTTACATATACAGACAAGGCAGTCACATAAGACTTTGCACTTAAAAGGGCTCCAGGCTTCTTGGGTTAATGCTTGGCTCCTGTCCTCTTGAAATTCTCAATAATTTTTGAACAAGAGGGCCTGCATTTTCACTTTTTACTAGGTTGGCAAATTAAGTAGCTAGTCTTATATACACGCCGAACTTTCTCTGTTCTGAAGAGTTATTTGATGAATGTGTGATTATCTATCTCTTACATAATTCAAAGATTTAGGGGTGGGGGAGAATGGTTTGGTTCTTACTGCACTGCATCATTTGCCGTCATGTTAATGTGTTCCTAGAATTTGCCCTTCTCTAGGTGACGGCTATGCATCTAAGACACAGATTTCCTTTTGATTCCAAACAAGTGATGTCCCTGATTCTCAAATGCAGATTCTCCTTCAGTGGAGATGTGGGGTCCCATTGTGGAGATGCTGTCATATTGGTGAATCCTGTATCTGCTAATTGTAATATTGCATTATATTGTACGGTATGTCCTAAATCAACTCACATTGCAAACATGAGACTGATATAACCTTGGACAAATGATGAAGATATGATGCTTTCTTTACCTCAGTGAATACAAGTTCATGATAGCTAAGCTAAATATGTATTCCAGAATATCACTGAAGAAAAACTATTTAGCAAAAAAATAAATAATAATCCTCCACTGGAAGGCAAAAGAGTATGTTGTTTGTTGTTGTACATGCATACTCGGTTGTGTCTGACTCTTTGTGACCCCATAGACTACAGTCCACCAGGCTCCTGTGTCCATGGAATTTTCTAGGCAAGAATACAGAAGTGAGTTGCTATGGCCTCCTCCAGGGGATTCTCCCAACCCAGGGATCAAACCCTCATCTTTTATGTCTACTGCATTGGCAGACAGATTCTTTACCACTAGTGCCACCTTGGAGAAGTAGAATATAGATATTTGCTCTTCAAAAACACTCCAACATTAAACCTATAAGAAAAATAGTTCTATACGGATATGAATCTCTTAATTTCATTTCATTCTTTTATTAATACCCAGTGAGTATTAGGTAGAGGTGTTTGAAACACTATAATTTTTAAAAAATTCCCTGATGGCTTAGACAGTAAAGAGTCTGCCTGCAATGTGGAAGAGCTGGGTTCAATCTCTGTGTCAGGAAGATCCCCTGGAGGAGAGCACAGCAACCCACTCCAGCATTCTTGCCTGGAACATCCCATGGACAGCGAAGCCTGGCAGTCCACAGTCCAAGGAATCGCAGAGTCGGGACGTGACTGAGCAACTTTCACTTTCACTCTGAACCATATCTTATTTCAAAATACTGCAATTTAATTATTAATGCCTGTAATTTCATTTGTTGAGG
The DNA here is from genome assembly GCF_019320065.1 of Cervus canadensis. Lineage (NCBI taxonomy): Eukaryota > Metazoa > Chordata > Mammalia > Artiodactyla > Cervidae > Cervus > Cervus canadensis. Next base: position 36,976,952 of record NC_057401.1, read on the forward strand.
AGGAGAAAGAAAAACACATAGCGATGTCTGATAACACGAAGTGGAACCACAATCATTGCTTTATTTTATTTTTTAATTAAGTTTTATTGGAGTGTAGTAGCTTTAAATGTTGTGTTAATTTCTTCTGTACAGCAAAGTGAATCAGCTGTACATATGCGTATAGCCCCTCTTTTTTTGAATTTCCTTTCCATTTAGGTCACCACAGAATATTGAGTTGAGTTCCTTGTGATTTATAATAGGTTCTCATTAGTTATCTATTTTATCCATAGTATCAACATTATACATACATCAATCTCAATCTCCCAATCCATCCCACCCCCACTCTCCCCCCTTGGTGTCTCTATGTTTGTTCTCTACACCTGTGTCTCTACCTTTGCTTTGCAAATCACAATCATTGCTTTTAAATACACAAAATTGAATATTCAGAAGCAAAGAGTACTGAACAGAAACGGGGCACACACACAGGGCTTTTTGTTTGCTTTTGAGTAATCATTTTTTACAGCTGAGGAATTTGGGTGGCAGAAGTGCCACCCAGTCTCCAAGTATTGTGTGTGATTTCTCCCGATCACCAAGTATTGTGTGCTGCTTCCTACTGTAACTGTGAAAAAAAAAAAAAAGGAATGTTATTTGGCGCAACTAGCACACTATATTGCAATTTCACAAGCATTAGAGCAGGATATCTTTGCTTCAGGTCTGCAGACTCCCATAAGGTCCATGGGACATTATGGGGGTGATAACCCCCCCTGAAGTGTTGCTCAAAATATGGCCCTAATGTGCATGCATGAAGAGAAGTACTTGGAGTATTTCTCTGCCTGGAAAGTGGGCCACCTCTCTCCCGCCTGGTCCTGAAAGCTCAACTCAAATCCCACCTTCTTCCAGAAATAGTATCACAGTCACCACATCTCTCACCTCTCCCTGCCCTTGGGAAGTTCTCCTACTTTGGACTCCTGAGGCTTTTCTTATCTACCTCATTCATCTGTCCTTTGTCACATTTTGATGCTTCCCCAATATATTGGGAAATCCAGGAAGGAATGTGCCCTTCATATCTTGTTGCTTTTGTATTCCCAATATATATACTCTAATGGGAGGCCTTCCACGAGTAGACAGTGATGCTGTTTGTTGTCACTGAGAATGTCCCAGTTTCCTGGCATGAAATTAAAAGACATTTGTCCTTGGAAGGAAAACTATGACTAACCTAGACTGCATATTAAAAAGCAAAGACATCACTATGCCCACAAATGTCCATATAGTCAAAGCTGTGGTTCTTCCAGTAGTCATGTATGGATGTGAGAGATGGGCCACAAAGAAAGAAGGCTGAATGTTGAAGAATTGATGCTTTCTAATTGTGGTGTGGAGAAGACACTTGATCATCCTTTGGATTGCAAGGAGATCAAACCAGTCAATCCTAAAGGAAATCAGCCTTAAATATTCATTGGAAGTACTGATGCTGAAGCTGAAGCTCCAATAATTTGGTCATCTGATGTGAAGAACCAACTCATTGGAAAAGTCCTCAATGTTGGAAAAGACTGAAGGCAAAAGGAGAAGAGGGCAGCAGAGGATGAGATGGTTAGGCATCACTGAGTCAATGGACATGAATTTGAGCAAACTGGGAGATAGTGGAAGACAGAGGAGCCTGGCATGCTGTAGTCCATGGGGCCACAAAGAATCAGACACAACTTAGTGACTGAACAACAACAATAATGGGGGGAGGGGTTTCTGTGAGTAGATAGTGATGCTATGTGATGTCATTGAGAATGTCTCCTTCTCCTGGCACATCTTCCCTGTTCATCTCACTCCCACCTCAAGGCTGACCTTGTTAGGTTTCATCAGTACTTTACATTTCATTGAATGCTTCACATTACTTAATTCCATCTGTGTCATGTATGTTTCTCCTCTGTGCAGACAAAAAGAGTTCCCATCTGGATTGGGGGAATAATATTTCTAAATGATCATAAGCTTGTATGATAAAATTTGTTCAAGGTTTTAAATGGCATTTCTCTAGTGTCACTGAATAATAAATAAATCTCTTGAATATGTTATAACTAACTTTCATAAGCAACTATTCACAGAAGAATGTGCTTCTCTCTCATTTGGTTAAATAGTGATAAAGATACTGAAGATATACAATATGAATTAACAAGACTTGCTTTAGAAATATACAACCCATTCTCTCTCATTTGGTTAAATAGTGATAAAGATACTGAAGATATACAATATGAATTAACAAGACTTGCTTTAGAAATATACAACTCATTCAGTGTACATGTGAATGGGTGTGTATGCATAGTTTCCAAGTGTTTATGTTTTGGGATCTACTATTTCTCTACTTCCATTACTGTACCTATCAGAACCTGCTTTGTAGTAACAGTATTTACACTTTTTTATCCTCCTCTAAATCAGAGATTCTCAAGAGATGGGAGCCAGAGATCTTTTTAGAGGAGCCTTCCACTGGATTGATTACATAGAGTGCTTTGCATATGGAAAGCTCAAAATAAAGTTTAGCTTAATTTGAGAGAAAGCATTCATAATGATATGAAATACTAAGGTGATATTCAATCCCTGCAGGTTTGGGCAAGAAGATACCTCAGGTATATGCTTCCCTAACCTGTTCCTTCCAAACAGACAGTAACATCAGTTAGATTGCAATTGTCTATCACCAGAAATAGTTTTTCTCCCCACTTGGGAAACACAGCTAATATTACCAACATGGACAGTTCTATAGCTTAGAAGACCACAGAGACCCAACAGACTGGAACTTTATTTCCTCAGTTAATACACAGGCAAGTTCTTCTCAAATGATTTCTTAAAAGGGTGTGTGTCTCTAAATGGTCACAGACAGACTTTTCTTTTAGATTAGAGCCAAGAACTAGGTTTTCGGACTCAGCTCTGCACTTGGACCTGTTGTAGTCCCTTGGGTAGCATCCCTGTGCTCTGGGGCCAGCTCCTGGTTCTCTGCACACCTGTGGATCAATTAGAGCACAGGGCGGGGGAGTTTCATTTTCTTTCAAGCACCTAAGAAACTAATGTCCCCACACAAGTGGGACCAGAGAGTATCTATAAGAAGCACAGACTTCTGATCAAAGTGTGTTGAGGAGGGGTCTGAGAATCTACATCCTCTACCTGTCAGCCCACAACACCTTTTCTCTTAAATTAAAGTCAACTTGTTGGAACTTTTATTTATGTTTTTTCATTTATTTTTATTGGTTGGAGGCTAATTACTTTACAATATTGTAGTGGTTTTTGTCATACATTGACATGAATTAGCCATGGATTTACATGTATTCCCCATCCCGCTCCCCCCTCCCACCTCCCTCCCCATCCCATCCCTCTGGGTCTTCCCAGTGCACCAGGTCTGAGCACTTGTCTCATGCATCCAACCTGGGCTGGTGATCTGTTTCACCCTAGATAATAAACATGTTTCGATGCTGTTCTCTTGAAACATCCCACCCTCGCCTTCTCCCACAGAGTCCAAAAGTCTGTTCTGTACATCTGTGTCTCTTTAAAGTCAACTTGTTGGAACTTTTAAAAGACTTTCTGGGTATGGGACATTTCCCTCCAGTGCAGAGTGGATTTCTTTTAAGTTTATGTGCATTTGTGTGCTCACTCAGTCACATACGGCTCTGGGACCCCATGGACTGTAGCCTGCCAGGCTCCTCTATCCATGGGATTCTCCAGGCAAGAAGACTGGAGAGGGTTGCCATTTCCTTCTCCAAGGGATCTTCCCCACCCAGGGATTGAACCCATATCTCTTGAACCTCCTGCGTTGCCAGGTGTATTCTTTACCACTGTGCCACCTGGGAAACGCTTTTAAGTATATCTCATCACAAAAAGCTTTTTATGTAGATGATCTCTGGCAAATAGAGGAAGAAGAAAGACCCACATACTGAGTACATAGTATGCCCTATCTTTTTTTTTTTTTCTGATTTCAGTGTAATTTTTGTCTCAAAGTACATTATAAAACACAGAGAATAAAACTCCAGCCACTTTCAAAGTAAAGACACTAGCCAGTCACTGCAGAATAACTAGTCATTTGTGGTTTTGTGTGTGTGTGTGTGAAGTATAGTTGATTTACAGTATTGTCTTAATTTCTGCTGTACACAAGATTGTTATACAAATTCTTTTTTAAAATCTTTTCTTATTTCATTTATAAGGTTTATACATAAAAGTACAGTAAATGGCTTTTAATTTTCCTTTTGGCAGAAGAAAACAAAAAACGAGCTGCAAAATTCAAATAGCGTCTCCTCCTTAAACTCCACCCTTCTTCCGATTCTGCCCTCTCCCCCATCCAGTCCCATTCACACAGGGTTACATGGGGTTTCTCTAAGAGCACTTGCTGGTTAAAATCCTGGATTAGTGTTTACTTTCTAGGCTCACACACATCAACTAAACCCCTCAATGTATTTTCCCTCCTCTCCCACAGATCTAAGTGGGATACCCTATAATTTTAAAGTGCCTAGCAAATTACTGTCCATTAAACATCCAGGCACATTATATTTAACTCAAGTTTTCTACAGAGATTGAGAAAATAACACATCTGATTAGAGTGCTTTAAGGGAATTAAATTGTGAGTGTCCAGAAGTCTTAATATAAGCTTGTGTGTATGTGTATGTGTATTAGTCACTTAGCTGGAAGGAAAACAAAACTCAATACCTAGGTGCTCTTAGTAAGCCACAAGGAGGTAAGACTTTTGTTAGATAATTATAATGTGTGTGCCTTCATTCCGGCAGATCTTCCGCCAGATCTTACTGTGCTTTACAACTTACACAATTAGTCACCTACTTTGCTCCCACCTTCCAATTCCACACGTAAGTTGTAAAGATCAGTAATGTTGGCGATCCTGCGGAGAATTCAAGTTTCTCTTATGACCGGCAAAATGCACATAGATAGTGACTTGCAAAGGAAATTGGGTGAAATGCATATTTGTATTCCTTCCTCTGAAATTCCTTCTATCAAAATAAAATTTCTGGTAAAAATTAAGCAGGTTTCCTTCAGCCTTATCTCTGCTAGGTCAGTGATGCTTGTACTTCAACCAGACTTGCCAGCTTCCAGGTTCCTGGGTTTTGTTTCAGCTGTTCTGATTCTGTAGCCCTGAAGTAGGGCCTGGGGACATTCAGGTGTCACACCCCCTGCCCCCAGGTGATTCTGATGCAGGTGGGATTTCTCTGGAAAGAATCATGCTCTAGGCTCTAGGCCTGTGGTGCTCCAAATTTAGCAGGCATCAGAATCTTAATGAGAACTTACTAACACATCAATGGCTGGCCTTACCCTGAGTTTCTGGTTCAATAGGCCTTGGTGGGGCCTGAGAATCTGCATTTCTAGCAGGTTCCCAGGTGATAACCAATGATACTGGTCTGGGACAACACCTTGTGAACTACTACTCCAGGCCAAATTAATGTGACTGCTCAGTGTAACTTGAAAAATTATGTGTCCTCAAAGCCTTCAGTGTCTCCTCCAACTAGTCCCCCCACCTTGCCAGTTTCATAAGACCACTCTGAGGCACCCTATTATCCAGCCAACTCAGGACCCTTGCCATTCCCTAAGTGTTCAGACACGTATATGTATGGGCTAATGCCTGTGCTTGAAACGTGGACATCTACAGGGCTTGCAAGTCCCAGGATACATGATCTACTTGCCAAGACGTACCCAACCTCTTCAAATCAAAATAATTACTTCCTCCTCATCATCATAAAACCCGATGTTTGCAATGTTTTTTACCTAGTGGTATGTATGTCTACCTTATCCACCAGATTTTTAGCTCCCCAAGGCTAGGTTTCAGATAATTTACTTTCCTCCTTGAAGACTAGCAGAAAGAATACCAGCAGAATCAAAACTCAACTGACCCATATCCTTCAACACAATGATTCTGAAATTATAGCTCACAGACTGCCAGGGACACCTAATACCCTTTTAGAGCTGGGGGTACAAGGCGAAACTACTTTCATAATAATATTAGGTTAATAATGAGAGTTATTTGCTCTTTTTTTTTTAATTGTGCTCATGTTTACTTTGGTGCAAGACACAGTGGGTAAAGCTGCATGCGTATAGATCAGGACGGGCTCACACTGTGTTAACAGTCACTACATATATTTTTTAACGGACACACATTCACTGGGAAAATTCAAAGATGCCAATTTCACCTAACAGCTTCTTTAATGAAGCAGTAAAGTGTACTAATTTTATAAGATCACAAACCTTGAGTACAAATCTTTTATACTGTGTGGAGAAAAGGGAAGTTCACCGAAATGCCTTTCCTCATACCCAAGTGTAAGGGTTGTAAGAGGGAAAAAAATCAGGTGATGGACTTGCAACCTAACCCAGATTCTGCTTCTTTTTTTCTTGTTTTCTTCAGTTTTACTTGTAAGAAAAAATGAATGACAAACTGGCTATTCAGACTCAGGTATTTGACAGACATCTCAGGAATGAAACAAAGTACATCTGTCACATCAAGGAAATCAACTGACAGTTTTGTCGCCAATGATAAAATCTGAGCTTTTCAGAGAAAAATTAGAAATTTAGAAAAATCATCATTGTGAGCCTGACAGCACCACCGGAACTTGAAGCCTTCGTGGTATTAACAAATGCAATTTTTAGATATGGATCATGAAGTGTGCCAATGCCATAATTAGATATATAGTGCTGACATTATCTTAAATCTGGACTTTTAGATACAGTAATTAGAGGCCACATAATTTTATCTTGAGAAATCATTATATGTTACTACAGCTATTATTATACAATTATCATTATTATTCTAAATTAAAAATAAATTACTCTCAAGTCATTTACAACCAAAGAATATCAGAAATCATATAAAACTCTCCCATCTGCTATAAGATTGAATTGGAGTGTATTCTCTAATAATAACAACAAAAACAATACTAGACAAATATCCATGTAACTATTTAAGATGTTGTTGCCATTGTTTAGTCACCAGGTCATGTCTGACTCTTGAGACCCTGTGGACTGTAACCCACCAGACTCTTTTGTCCATGGGATTTCCCAGCAAGAATACTGGAGTGAGTTGCCATTTCCTTCTCTAGGGGATCTTCCCAACCCAGGGATCAATCCCACTTCTCCTACATTGGCAAGCAGATTCTTTACCACTGAGCCACCTACAAAGCCCCATGTAACTATTATAGTCATTGTCTAGATGTCATTGAGGCACAGAGAGGCTAAGTAACTTGCCTAAGATCCCATAGCTCGTTAATGGATCTGTGGTTACAACCAAGGCCACCTGGCTTCTGAGTCTGTGCTTTTAAACAATGAGATCTGCCTATTAATGCAAGCAAACACACACACGCACACACACACACACACACACACACATATAAGTTGAAAAATACAGGAAGACCCAAGACTACTGACATAAACTCATCACAAATACCAGTGTCATGGAAGACAGGGTGATGGTCGTAGAATAAAAATTAAGGAAACAGGAAAATCAGATGCAAAGCATCAATGAATTCTGGTCTGAGGAAAATATACAAGCATAGCTATACAGGACATTTGGGGACAATTTTTATACTTACACACAAAGAATGAGAGATAAAGAAAATACTGCAAATGTCAAGTAATTGTGTATGTATGTGTGTGAAGGTTTCTTTCTTTCTCTGTAATCTAGGAAGCATTCCCCATTCAGTTATTTACCTCCCAATCTTTCCCTGGCCCCTATTTTCCTCACACACCAACTTGTATATAAATTCTTACAAAATAACTCTCATTTTAAATCCCAAACAGATTAATCCCTTCCTCTAGGTTCTAAACTCCCTCCTTTCTGGACCTACTGCCTCCACAGTTCATTTTCTCACAGCTTCTCTGTCTTAAAAACTGTATTTTTTTTTTTTTTCCATTTTCATTCTGGCTGAATCACACCTTTCTGATACAGAAAGTTTTTCCTACTTTTGCCGGGCTCTGTTCTCTCAGGTGCTATTGACTGGGATGAGTGGTAAGAAGGGATCATAGATCCCTGGAGTTCACTTCAAGGGATGGGCTACACTTCTTTGGGGATTTATAACATTCTTTTGGAGCTTCAGTAGACACTGAGTAGACATTTAATGGAGATCCTCCTTTTTCAATACGATATCTGTGTTCTGGTCACTCATCTTCTATTGATTTTTCACCAATAGGAAGAAATTGATATACTGTGGCTTTGTTTTGAAAACTGTTTCGCCTCAAAGTACTTTCCTAAAATCTCTAAGGAAAAGCTTTTGTAGAAATGACGGTTATTATAGTTACCATATTGGGAACATTTGCAGAATCTTCTATGGGTATTCTGAAGAAAATTAACGCAAATTATACCTATGCATGATGAAAAATATGTTCTTTATGAGCCTCAACAGTGATTTTTCAAAACATAGTCTGTTTCTCCAACCAACCTGCAAAAAGAAAAAACCCACATTTCCTATTATCTCCAAATTTTACTTTCGTCCTTTGCTGATGATCATGGGGGATTCTAATCTTACCTTTGACCCACTGATCTCTTATTGCCTCACATCATTTGACATTCGTTTCTTGGAGGTTCTGTAAAAGGAATGAGGTAGTGGATGGAGGGAAGACCAAAGACAAGCTGTAGTGAGTGAGCTAACTTTTCAAAATGTGTGGAGATGGTGTTGGAAACAGGAGTCACAGAGGAGAATTCACACAGCAGCAAGGAGGCAGCAGGAATGCGTGAAACAAGCCTAGGTACAAACAATTTCTCTTCCAGTTAACAACTGCCATCTTCCCATACATTCCCCTAGAAACATGAGGCTTCATCAGTTCAAATTTTGTTCTCTCACTTTCAATGACTACCTGGCATTTAAAAACTATATTTCTAGTATAAGAAAAGCAATGCAAGTGAAATAATACATAGTAACTGACAGGTGGCTTCAGGGTCAATAGGAAAAGGAGGAAGCTGAGGAGACTGGATGAGGCAGAGGGGAGGTCCCACGGAAGAGGGAGGCTACGCACAGTGACAGTGGGCTAATGACAGGGGGGATGTGCGTCCCATGGGGACAGACAGTGTTTTTCAAGAAATGCTGCACGTATGGATTTTATGGTAAAATTTCACGATTTTTGGTTAAAAAAGCCAATGAGCTGCATTTAATTTCAAAGCTAAGGCTGCTGCTATGCATGACCTGTTTCATATATGAATGAAATGATATGGTGTAAGACCTTGAAACCTGAGGACGTGGTTGGCTAAAATTTCAATGGCAGTATTAGAGATTTAACATTACGAAATATATTATTTCCCAGAAGCATTGTGCGGTTGATGAAAAGGTCCGTATTTATGAGAAGAGGTATTTTTTCAGAGAGGTATTTATGAGAAGAGTAAACATCAGGACAATTTTTGGAGCAGTCTCACTTCCCAGTAAAAGTGTAAGATCTCATGGCGATCTAGGTCCCGTGGGCTTTTTAACTCCAGAAGAGAATAAGCCAATTGGGTCAAGCAAAGGAGCTGTTTCCACCTGGCCTGAGCACCGACCCATGTATACTGGTTGAAACACTGCCTGATGGAGGGCAGATGGTCCAATGACGAAAACAACAAATCATTTTACACAGTTTAGGATGGTGCTGTGCTTTCCATGGATGGTGCTAAGGTCTGCCTTACCACATAAACAATGACTGATGTTGTTTGCCTTTCAGCCAAAGCAGAGTGGGGTGTGTTTGCCTTGGCAGCCACGTCCTGCCCACGAAAGGAGCGCTAGCACATAGGATTTCTGTGAATTGCCTGACCTGCCCTTGCACTGTTAGTCAACAGGCAGCAGGAGACAGGGTGAAGGGGACAATGGCCTGCCACACTGACTCCAGCCCCTCTTGACCCCTTTCTCTAGGGGTGAATCCTGAGATATGAATCCCACATGCTGCCAGAGTTGGTTTCATGCCTTTAGCCAACACAGGAACCCCACAGGTGTGGGAGAGGGACCCAGAATGGTAGGAGAAGCTATTGGCCACGGTTTCTTTGGCAGGAACTGGTGAGGCATCCAGCCTGCCAAGTGTCCCAGCTGTGCCTCAGCCTGGCGGTGGCTCTTTTCACTCCACAATGAAGCAGCTGGTCCCATGCACCAGCTGGACAGAGAATCCACATTCCCTTTAAAATTAAGAAGAAAAAGAAAGGTGGAGGGGAAGGTAACCAGAAAGTAACAGGATAATTTCCTATCTCTTCCCTCACTTTCCAGCTAAGTGGCCAGTGAGGCTGGTGATCAATTCAGCATATGAGTGACAAGATTTCAAAGCCTCTGAAACCATTTCTATTCCCCTTCCTGACTCCGCTCCCACTGCCCCATCTCTCACCCCGAAGACAAGCCTTGGCAGAGGGGACACCTGACTCCATCTGGTTAGATAGCCATAGTGTAAATAAGCTGAGACTGAGCATTCATGTATGTGACAAAGCAGATCTGTGTTCCCAGGCTGAAAAAGGCAGCTGAGAAGGAGCAAGGAGCAAGGGCAACAGGCAAGACAAATACATATATATGTTCTTCCTCCCCTGGATTTCTCCTTTCCTCCCCTCCTTGCCACTTCTGTCTGTCTCTCTCTTTCCCTATCACTCTCCTTCAATTTCTCTATTTCTCTATCCCCATCTCTCTCCCCGCCACCTCTCTCTCTCCTTTCCTCACTCATGAACATTGAAGATGAGTGGGTTTGTAACATCTGAAAAAAAAAAAACCCAAAAAACAGCATTTGAAGAGTGTGCTTTCATTCCCCAGTGGCCCCATCCTGACCCCTCTGGTCCCTGCAAACTTGTGATTCTTTTTTCCCCCTTAAATCAGACCCTGCTCATAGCCACACTGTGCCTTGAGATGCAATTACATGGCAGGCACTCTGCCTATGGTCCTGATTGGGAATCCAGATTCCCAAATGTTTCTTTGTGACCTGAGGTTAAAGGAAGGAGGCAGAGAGCGAAGCCCTGGTGTGCCAGCCCAGTCCTTTATTCCCCCTTGCCAGCAGCTCTTTCTCTGGCTCCGGCAAAGAACTCAAAGTTATGCAGGACCTTCTAGATGACAACCATTGGAGGGCTTGTTCTCTTAGAACCCCAGCCCTGAAACGCTGACGCTGGAAAGGTGCCCTCCATTTATTCCGTTCCATGTAGGAAGTACAAAAGAAGAGAGGAAAGGACAGGTGAGGAGAGAGGCAGGCTCAGAGAAAGTTCTTGCTTCCAAGATGGAAAAAAAAAGACAATTAAATCAAGATAATGTTTAAGAAAATCTTTTTTTAACAAGACTTCCTGGTGTCAATATTTTTTTTATGACTGTGTTGAAGGGTGCTGGCAGACCAGGCAATCTTGGGGAGACTGGTTCATGATGAGATGCAGACAGCAAAGCCAGCTAATCCTACTTCATGGAGAACACATGATCTGGTAGATGGTTGCCATTTCTGAAGCCATCTGGTAGCCCAGCCAGGCTTTCAGCCACCTACAGAACTCCAGGTCCTCAGAGTATGCAACTTGGCTTTCCAGATGTTTACAAAGGATCTGCTTTCTTTTGGTTCAGAAGGAGACCGTAGGCTGGCAACCTCCATCCCATAAACTAAATTCCCAACATCTAATAGTTTCTAAGTGCTTCCCTGGTGGCTCAGGGGTAAAGAATCTGCCTGTCAATGCAGAAGACCCAAGTTCAGTCCCTGGATTGGGAAGATCCCTTGTAGAAGGAAAGAGCAACCCACTCCAGTACTCTTGTCTGGGAAATCCCATGGACAGAGGAGCCTGGTGGGCCACAGTCCATAGAGTCGCAAAAGAGTTGAATACAACTTGATGACGGAACAACAATAGTTGCTGGACTCATGAGGTACCATGAGGTCACAGGCCACTTTGCCTGGGCCCAATTTTGTGAACTTAGGAAAGTTTTTACTTCTCTGGGCTCTAATCTCCTAGTCTCTAAAATAAGAAAATCCACCAGTGACTATCAAATATTGCAACACAGAGTGGAAGATAAGAAACTGTTGTTTACATCAAAAGTTCTCCATTATTTTGAATTAACGTCCAAAGATCTTTCTAAGAAACTTCAAAGAAGTACCTCTTTCAGGTGACAACCCTTTATATGACTAAAGAAAACTAACTGATTTGCCTTCCTTCTACTCAGCCAAACATCATCAGGTCTACAGGACTTTGCACATATGATGCAATTTCTAGCACTTAGACATAACTTCGATGATTGTCTTGTCAACAATCATACTAACCATAAAGTTTGCTACATGCCTGATGCTGTTCTAAGTTCTTTTACTTCAGGAATCTCTTTTAATACTCAAGCAGTCTGGCAAGATAGGTACAATTTTTATTCCTATTTTATAGATGAGGACAACTGAAAACATAAAACTTAAGCAATTTGTCCAAGATACATAACCAATAAGTGGTAGAGCCAGACACTCTGACTAGCAAGTCTGACTCTGGAGATTATACTATTCATACCACTTTACTCTGTCGTGTGTGCATACTAAGTCACTTCAGTTGTGTCTGACTCTTTGTGACCCTATGGACTGTAGCCCTCCAGGCCCCTCTGTCCATATGATTCTCCAGGCAAGAATACTGGAGCCGGTTGCCAGGCTTCTCCAGGAGATCTTTCTGACCCAGGGATCAAACCCACATCTGTCACATCTTGTGAACTTATGAAAGTCTTTATTTCTCTGGGCTCTAATCTCCTAGTCTCTAAAATAAGAAAATCCATTAGTGACTATCAAATATTACATCCCAGAGTGGAAGACAGGAAATTTTTGTTTCTATCCAAAGTTCTTCATTATTTTGAATTAAAGTCCAAAGATTTCCACTAAAAAAACTCATGGCCAGTTCAGTGTGAATTCAGACTAAGACTCAGGCCTTCTGGCCCCTAGTTCAGTGCTCTTTCTACCATGTCACCTTATCCTGAGTGTGGACGGAATGCCTAGAGGAGAAGGTAGGGGGAATTTGAGGAAGGAGAACTAGAGTATAAAATTCCCAATTCCAAATCCCCGGGAGAACTGTTTATCAATAGAACTTTCACTTATGTTACCCAAAGTAGAAAAGCACCTTTCCCATTTCTCAATTGAGTCAGGAATATGAACTTTGGCAAAGACAGAAAGGCAGTCTTGCTTGACAAAAGACTCTTAAGACTTGCCCTGTTGTGTCTGACTCTTTGTGACCCTAAGACTTGCCCTAGTTCCCACAATTTAGGCATCAGGAAAGACAAAGTTCAAGGAAGTCTTAACTCTGAACCAGGAAGGAAGCAGTAGCCTCCAGCCACAGGTTCTTGTCACCAAAGGCTGTTTAGATGGTGAAAGTTCACTAGAGAAAGCTTCTTTGTATAGTAGTTTCCTTCTTCCCCAGGGAGTTGAGAGGAGGCATTCGGAGGAAGGGATGACTTCAGCTTACAAAGCTGAAAGATTTCATCAAGAAAGCAAACTTTCAGGACAAGTTCATACAGCAAAAATCTCAGAAAGAAACAAAGGATGGAGACAGGGATGACAATTGTCAATAGCATTCCATGGCATCAGGTACGGTGACCCATTTAAAATAAAAGTCAGCTCCTGGCACTCTGCTCAACACTCCAATGGCTTCCTTCTTCCTTCCCAGGAGGAACTTTACTCCAAAAAAGTTCTTCATTGTCCTTATTCAAGATTCAACTCAAGTTATATTATCAAAGAGGCCCAATGTTTACCCTCTGACTTAATCCACATCTCCTCTCTGCTTTGTTTTACTTCTTAGCATATATCACCACCTGATATACAATTTGTTTCTTTGTTTGTTTTTAATCTTTCCTTCTCCAAACTCCAGCATATAATACCAGATCTCAGATTGAGTCTAATTATGTTTTTCCTGCTATAAACCAGCACAGGTTCATGTAAAAATGAACCTGGCATTTTTGACAAGTGAATGAATGAAAAAATAAATAAATAAAGAATGAAAAATGAAGACAAGGATATCCACTCTCACCACTCTATCAAGCATAGTACGGGAAGTCCTTAACAGAGCCATTAGGCAAGAAAAAGAAATAAAAGACATCTAAATCAGAGAGAAAGAAACACAATTATGTTCGCAAATGACATAATCATGTATGTAGAAAACCTTAAAGACTCCACACACACACACACACACACACACAAACTATTAAAACTAATGAACAAATTCAGTAAAATTACAGGATACAAAATCAACATACAAAAATAGTTGCATTTATATATACTAACAATATACACTAACAATTATACAAAATGAAATTAAGATAATAATCTTATTTACAGTAGCATCAAGAGAATAAAATATTCAGGAATAAACTTAACTAAGAAGGTGAAAGACTTGTCCGCTGAAAACTATAACATAGTGCTGAAAGAAGTTTAAAAACACAAATAAATGGAAATATATCTCATGTTTGTGGATAGAAAGACTCACTACTGTTAAAATATCCACACTACCCAAAAAAATATTCAAAATTTGATGCTATCTCTATCAAAATCTCAATGGCATTTTTTACAGAATAAGAAAAGAGTTCTACAAATCATATGGAACCACAAAAGATTTTGAGTAATCAATCAGTTTTGAGGAAGAAGAACAAAGGTGGAGACATACTTTCAGATTTTAAACTATATGACAAAGTTACAGAATAAAAACGGTATGGTATTGTCACTAAAACAGACATATAGACCAACAGAACAGAATTGAGAGACCAGAAATACATTCATACATTTACTATCAATTGATCTTTGAAAAGGGTGCCAAGAATACAAAATGGGGAGAGAAGAGTCTCTCAACAAATGGTGATGGGAAAATTGTATATCCACCTGCAAAAAATTAAACTGGACCCTTATCTTACAGATACACAAAGATCTACTCAAAACAAATTAAAGACTTAAATGTAAGACTTGAAACTGTAAAACTTCTAGAAGATGCTGAGGCGAAAACATCTTAACATTGGTCATGAAATGACTTTTTGGATATGACAACAAAGGAATAGGCAACAACAACAAAATAAACAAGTGCAATTACCTCAAACTAAAAAGCTTCTGCATGCAAAGGAACAATCAACGAAGTGAAAAGATAATCTATGGAATGCAAGAAAATATTTGCAGACTACATCTCTAATAAGAAGTTAATGTCCAAAATATATAAGGAACTCCTACAACTCAAAAGCAAACAATAACAAAAATAACAACATAAATAATCTGATTTAAAAATGGCCAGAGGGATTAAATTCCTTTTCTCAAAAGACATACAAACGGCCAACAGGTAGAAGAAAAGGTACCTGACATCATTAATTATCAGGGAAATATGAATCAAAACCACAACCAGGTAGCACCTCACACCTGCGGGGGTGGTAATTATTTTTAAAAAGTGTTGGTGAAGATGTGAAGCAAGTGGAACATTCAAGTGCTATTGGTAGGAATGTAAAACAATGCAGCTGCTGTGGAAAACAGTATGGAAGTTCCTCAAAATTGTTCATTATTGGCATGTAAATACTCATGCCAAACAAAGCAGAGTATTGTCCAGAACAGATATAAATATATGGAAATGCATAATATTTGACACTAGAAATCAGTGGGAAAATTGTGGATTTTTTTCAATAAAAGCTAATAGAATAATTAATTATGGATTCAGAAGAAAACTGACTTAATCCTCTATCTCATGTAACATTTAAAAACCATTTCTAGGATAATTAAAAACCTTACAAAAATTTTAACAATATTAGAAGCAAAGAAACAATAGAGAAAACTCAGAGACTTAATAGAATATAATAACAGATTCATCTAGGTGAAAATCTAAAACTTTTGTACAATAAAACAGCCCATAAATAAAATCAAAGGAAATGCAACAAATATTAAGAAACATTTGAAATATATTTAACAAAATGTTAATGTATATACAATAGTAAAGAAAAATCATTTTTTTAGATAAACAAATATACCAGAAAAAAAAATAGGCATAGGGTTGAAAATAAAAAGCCTAAGAGAAAAAAATTGCAAAGGATAATAAACAAATGAATTATGTCTTCCCTCACAAGTATTTGGGGGACTATGAATTAGAACAATTCTAAGACACAATAGTTTGCTTATTGAACTGAAAAAAATTATTTTGATAAAATTTAGTCCTCACAAGGATGTGAGCAAACACTCTTGGTAGGAGTGTATACTGGTACACATCTGTATTGATAAGTATTGGGGAAGAATTTAAAGTTATCAATACATATGAGAATTTTTAATGTTCCTACTCAAGGCTCTCATTTCTAGGACTTTTTTCTACAACATTTTTTGGAGAAAAATCTGGCAGTGATCTTACAAAATTTCAGTTCTCATTCCCTTTGACCTAACAATACCATTTCTAAGTATCTGTACTAAGGTACAGGGCTTCCCGGGTGACTCAGCAATAAAGAATCTGCCTGCAATGCAGGAGACCGGGTTCGATCCCTAGGTCAAGAAGATCCCCTGGAGAAGGGCATGGCCTGAAGAATCTGCCTGCCAATGCAGGTGACACAAGAGATGCGGGTTCGATCTCTTGAGCCGGGAAGATCCCCTGGAGGAGGGCATGGCAACCCACTCCAGTATTCTTGACTGGAGAACCCCATGGACAGAGGAGCCTGGCAGGCTATAGCTCATAGGGTTGCAAAGAGTCGGACACAACTAAAGCAACTTCATATGCACACACACATCCTAAGGTACAGGCAAAGATAATCATGAGAGCACTTTTAACAATAAAAAATTAAAATGATCAAATATCTAACAATGGGAAGAATGGTAGAATAAATTACAGAAGAGGCAGCCATTAAAAAGAATGGGCTAATTCTATAGCTGGTAACCTAGAATATATAATTGCATGACACAAAACACAAGTTACAGAAATTATTTAGTTCTTAATTTAAAAAAACAGAAGCATGTACATATAGAGATGTGGCTACATACATGTAGGATAAGGAGAGTTGTGCATGCTAAGCCCCTTCAGTTGTGTCCGACTCTGTGCAACTCTATGGACTGTAGTCTGCCAGGCTCCTCTGTAAACGGGATTCTCCAGGCAAGAATACTGGAGTGGGTTGCCATGCCCTCCTCCAGGGGATCTTCCCGGCTCAAGAGATCGAACCTGCATCTCTTGTGTCACCTGCATTGGCAGGCAGATTCTTCACCACTAGCACCACCTGGGAAGCCAAGGCTAGTTACATACTAATAAGTTAATGGTGGTCACCTCTGGAGGTGGGATCAGATGAAAGAGGGAGCGTGTGTAATGGGCCAAAGATAAAACTGTTCCCATTCAGGGGGGAGGAGAAAGAAGAGGGGCCATGGCATGAGGCAACAGAGGAGGACAGTCAGGGGAGGAGGTCAGGGCCTGAGAGCACCGCAATGAGGATCTCAAGAGGAGGGAGTGAAGGGGTGCTGTGAGCCCTGGGAAGGCGCAGCCCTGAGAAAGAAAGCAGCTGAATAGTAGTAGTGGAAGCCAGGGTGCAGGGGGATTAAGGCAGTTTTTGTCCACTCTGCTGGGGCATCTTCATAGAAACAGACAAATCGGGGCCCTCCCCCCAAACTGTCTGAATCAGAAGCTCTGCAAGTGACACCCAGATACAGTGTGTTTGAAACCATCCTCAGATGACCAGGGTACAGCCAGGGTTAAGAACCACCGAGAGAAGGCGTTGAGAGCTTACTGAGTCAGGGACAACTGAGACGTATAGATCATTCTTTCACCAAGCTTGACAGATGAAGAAAGGAGTGAATTAAATCATAAAGTCCCAAAAGGGTTAGCAAGGTCAAGGAAGATGCAAGGATATTGTAGGCTGAAAAAAGAAGCTGATAAGGCAGAAAACATTAACTGTGAGCTGAAGGTAGGGAGAAGAGGAAGGGGGCGGTGGAGGAGGGAAACTGAATGTTATTCGTCAGGCATTTTACTTATGTTATCACCATTATGGCTCCTTTTGCTGATAATTAATAATCACTATTGTTATTTTTGAGGCCTATATTACTGCATCAGATTTACAATGTGGCAAGTGAGGTTTAGGGAAGCCAAGTAAATACTGAAGATCCAAATCCAAGCCAACAAAGAACTGGGCTCTTTCCTCTGTATTGGCTGTACAGTAGAATCTTGGAGGCAGCGGGTAGGGCTGGGGTCTAGGATTCAGTTGGAGGAGTAGCTTAGGAAAACGGAGGAACACACCCGATGAAACAAGACAGAAGACAAGTAAGAAGGGAACACAAGTGAAGGGGCAGGGCTTGTGAGTCTGTAGAAAAAAGGGTCAGGGAGACAGTCTGGAATGGGGTTGCGGTTCACAGTTGACTTCCTACATCATCTCAGTAGAGCCAGGGCAAAGTAATTAATTCCATGAGAGCTGACGCTGGTGGTTCATGGACGGTGCCTGCGTGCTACACAAGAGAGTGGAAAGGCAGCCTCACCCTTCCCTTCCAACGAGATGTGGGTTAGTCACTCAACAACCCGTCTGTCAATCTGGCAACCAGGAGCATTGATGAATTGAGCTGTCTGTAGCTAACTGGGAACCACAAAGAGGAAGAACAAGGGCCCTACCTTCCAAGACCTGGCAGTCTAGGGTTACTTTGGTGAGGTTTTTGCCACCAACTATTAAAATCATCTGATTAGAACATTCAAAAAAAAAAAAAAAACTGATGATGCCTTGCTTTGCAAAGGCCATGTAGAAACACTCTGCCATTGACAATACCAGGTCACTCAGTGGTTTTGAAAATAAACAGGGGTTGCATACCTTTACGGCACCCCCATGAGCAAGGTAAGTGTGCAAAAAAGAAGCTTCTCCCATCAGCTAAGAGAACTCTGGGGGATGGTGAAGGACAGGAAAGCCTGGCATGCTACAGTCCACTGGGTCGCAAAGAGTCAGACACAACTGCGCCACCGAACAACAACAAAGACAACCAGATGGGGTTTACGGTTTAATTGTACAAAATCACCTTACTGAACATGAAGCATCAGGCGGTCATGCCTATACAGGTGCCTCTGGGCTTCCAGTCCAAAAAGATCACCAAACCATCTTCTAATATTCAGTGGCTTCTAGAGACTCAGCAGGCGGCTACCACTGAATGTCATTTGCCAGTAATTCCAGAGTCAATCACTCAAAAGGGAATACACCTAGAATTCCAATAATATTTTGTTGAGAATGTATAGTCTTTGTTTAAAATATTCTCCATGGTGCCCCTCTGGGTAATTAAATAAGCAGATAAGATATTAATTAATAGTAGCAAACAGACACTAACAACTTACTAATTGAGGGATAAGTATTTCCTTTCATTCAGGCAGCTACTACTTTTGTTTCAGTACTTTTGCCAGAGAGAAAAGGTGGTGGTTATGCATGAAAAGACAATAGAAAACATGAATTGTGCATTTGTGGAAAAGAACAGAAGTGTGGATTATTTCAGCACCACCAATGCTTCTGTGTTGCACTCATGCGGCAGAGAATAGACAGGCAGAGGGGTATCTAAAAAGAAAGCAAAACCAGCTCTCTCGCTCTGTCTGCTCTCTCGGGTCACTGACTGTTTTTGCGCCTTTCACTCCGACCCCTCCTTCTTCTAAGCGAAGGTGAGATTCAATTCCCCAGAGCCTCACTCCAGGGCTGTCAAGCTGCTGTTCAAGCTGTTATTCGGAAGTAAGGAAAGAAATTTGACACGGAGACACTCCACGTCTTGGCTGCCAGGAGAAATACCAGCTTTGAGGTCGTTCCATTTATGAAGCTATGTTTATTATTATTATTATTGTTTTGCCAATCTGTTTTGTGATGCAGTCTCATCGGAAGCCCTGTGGTCCCCATCTATCGTATAAAACCCATCTAGGGTGAATCCGTTCTTCCTTCTCCACTTCTTTGCTGCATTCCGGCTTCCCCTGCTCCTTCCTTCACCTGGTGAAGCTGGCCGACTCTGGACATTTTGCAGGCTTGAGAAAATCACTGTTTCGCCTCGGGCAAGGAACACAGATGTTGCAACCTGGACTCCTCCTCTCACAAAGAAAAGAGTGAACAAGTGCACTTACTGGGCTTCTTGTCCCAGAGCCGCCCGGCTGCTGGAGTCCAGGTTGGGATACCCAGACACCAGCCTCCCGGTCTTGGGCTTCCCACCCCCGCCCCCGCTCCCGCCCCCGCCCCCGCCCCCGCCCTTTCTCTTAAGTCTAACTCGCTGCTCTCCCTCTTTCTGGATTCTACCGGCTGTTCCTGAAACAGCTTTACGCACGATGGAGGTCCACATCCTCGTGCAGGAAGTGCTCACGGACTGAGATGGCAGACCTCGCTCCCCGGGGAAAGTGAGTACCCACCGCGGGTGGAGCCGAGGGCGCGGGGGCGGCGCCGGGGCCGCGGGTTCGAGGCCAAGTGCCGGCAGACGCGCACCGGCGGCTGGGCTCGGGCTGCTCCGGAAGACGCCGGAAACCCGCCGGAGCCGCCGGGGGGCAGCCTGGGGCAGAGCCGGGACTCTGACTGCACGGAGGTCCCCTCCCAGAGGAACTAAAAAGACTCTCTCTATCCGCCCCCACCCTCGCCGCTTTTACGACGGCACACATCAGTCTTTATAAAAAGCATCTTGAGAATGAGTTTCGGCGTGACTAGGGGATTCTCAGAAGATACATTATTCACGTCAAATTGAAAAGAAAAAATAGCGGGGAGGGGAAGGAGCTCAGACAGGTGATGTGCGGACGGCGGGCTTGAGGATTCTCCCAGCGTCTGCCGCGGCCGCCTCGGGGTATCCGGCGGAAAGTTGAGCGATCGCCGCGCCGACCCGAAAGGTGTGGCTCCCCGCCCCCTCAGAGGCCCTGGGGATAGTGACAGGTAAGCAGCCTCCGGCTGTCACCCGGAGCTCAGCCGAAGGGAGGCGGCTTGACCTCCGCGAAGGAATTCCAGCTGGAGAGACAGCTTCGGGAACCGCTGGAGGAGAGAGGACGAGAGAACCGAGGAGAGGAGGGGGCAGTCGGGCAAACAGGTAACGGCGGGAACCAGGGCGCTACCAGAGCCAGAGTTGCAGCTCTTTGGGTGGGAGAACATCCTTGTAATGGCCTCTCCCTGTGTTCTGCGGAAGCAGCCCACCTTACCCTAATAACAAGCGTTTTAGGATTTTCGGTAACTGGACTTGAAAATGATTGCAAAACATTATTATGACACTATAGGGATTCGCTTGTTTTCTTTCATCAAGTTGGTTGGTTAGGATTTCCCACCTGAGTTTCATGCTTCTTGGTCAGTGGAGTGTGGCTCATTCCACCCTGCTGTGCAAACTTGGGCAAGACTCTTGGGGTCCGTGGGCCTCGATTTTCTTTGCACATGTTGCACTTTGCATGTGTGTACATGTGTGTGTGCAACGTTTAAGGATATATGTGTTGTGTGTATATATATGTATGAATATATGTGTGTGTCTATATTCTGCCCTAAATGTGTACATATGTGTATATACATACACATATGCTATAAGTACATATCCATACATATATATATTTAGATTACTACTTGTATATGAATATATTTAAGACTAATGGAGTAAAAGTGCTGCTGAATCATGTAAGAAAGAAACTGATGAAATTGTGTATTTTAGTGGTTCTTAAAAATTGGTGCTTATTAACTCCTTTTGAGAATGAGCTGTGAGTCCTCTCCCAAGTGGGGAAAGCATTTTTATGGAATGTTCATAAAGTTTTGCAAGCAGTCCCGGAAGGTTGTGGACATGCCCTGAAGTCCTTGCCTGAGGCCCTAGTGAACATCCCTTACCTTCCCCTCTAGGGTCTGCATCAATGATCCGGCCAAACCTCTGTGGCCGATGGGTTGGCTGTGGGAGCCATCTGCAGCCTTCTCTGGGGGTCTGGAGTCAGCCCTGCCAAAGGAGAGAGCCTGGCTTTTATGAGTGAGCTCCTGGGACACTGTTTCCCAGGAGCTTCACCGGTCTCTGCCTTGTGGGAAACCCTCTTCACAAGCTCTTGCAATGGCTTTCCTAAGGTGACCATCCTCAGCCCTGGAATTTTCAGTCTTACAGACAGCATTGGAGAACACCTGCAGAGGGTCGCTGTCTTAAGAAGAGCTCTTCGGGTCCCACAGTTGGATGTCAGACACTGGGACCGAGGTCTGGTTTTGAAATGAAGTGCTGTTTGCTCCCCAGTGCTGAGTAGGAATAGTAATAGTCTTCTTGTGCACCTCTGCACTTTTCCTTTAAGGCAGTAGGTTCCCGTGCCTTGGAGGACCTGGGTCTTCCATTGGCAGTGCCAGCAAGGTGTAGCAGAGGACACAGGGAGCTTTGAAGCCCAACAAACCAGGCTTCAAATCTTGGCTCCCTTGCTTCAGGCAAGTCACTGAACTTCTCTGAGTCTCACTTTTCCTGTTGTGAAATGGGGAACAATACTGCTTTCTTGCACGGTTATTAGGAAAATGAAATGCCTAGTCTATAATAAACTGCTATTATTGATATGAATGTGAGTTTATAAGTCAGTGTTAAATAGTCTCCTACTTATCTTAGAGCAGTTTACTCTCTTATGGGGCTTATGTCAGCAAAAGAATGAGTACAGTCAGCCCTGATCTAGTTATTCTAGAAGATGAATGGTGGGTTCAGAATACAATGTTGGGTTTATTGCTTCACCTTTGTCAAGCAATTTTCTGTGTTGCCAGCAAGTGAAATGTGTCCAGACTAGCATGAAGTCTTGACCCTTTCTCTGAGTTCTCTTTTGGCCTATAATCTTGAATAGAAAACAGCTAGATCTTGCCTGTAGCTGCATGAATCTCAGTATAGAAACTGGAGAGGGCTGATGGCTGCATCTATCTTCAGGTACAACACAAACTGTCTCTGTAAAGAGAAATGTCTTCATTTCCATCTTTCACAGCTTGGAATAGATTTAATAAACTCAGCAAGCACTCCCCCCCACCTCTGTCTGCAGTCCTGGCCCCTCCGTTGCAAGAAATTGAATGACATAGATGTAAGGGAAAGAAATAGCAGAATCTTAAAAGGAAATTGGATTCCCTCTAAGTATCCATTCCAAGACTGATGAGCATATTCTGGCAAGGCATTCTTGAATGCGAAGATGACGGTATTGATACATACTAGTCACTGAGCCTTCAAGATATACTAAGCACTTGCCTATGTTCCTTCTGTTAATTCTCATGGTAATTCAATGAATTCTCTCTTCAATTAATTTTCTCACTGCAGGGTATGGATTATCAAACAAAGCTTTACAGATAAGGAGACTGAGGATTAAGGAAATTTACATGACTTGCCCAGTCTCCACAGCAAGTAAAAGGTAGAACTGAACTGGGACATAAGCCCAGGTCTGTCTGATCTTG
The DNA here is from genome assembly GCF_019320065.1 of Cervus canadensis. Lineage (NCBI taxonomy): Eukaryota > Metazoa > Chordata > Mammalia > Artiodactyla > Cervidae > Cervus > Cervus canadensis. The sequence continues at coordinate 37,000,126 of NC_057401.1, forward strand.
ATACCCACTCTTGTTCCACTAACGCATACTGCCAAGCTCCTTGGGGTCAGAAAGTTGCATCATGCTAATTGGGTCCCAACCTAGTTCTTTTGAAGGGCAGGAATCACCAAATCCACTGGGTGATTTCAGTGGCATGAACATACACTTTGCGTGTGAACACATCAATAGGCAACAACAGTGAAATCACCTATGGAGAGTGATTTTCCCACCCTTTCCCAAATCCAGCTGTGAAGTCAATAGTTACCCACAGCAGGCGACGCTGGCTCTAGGCCACTGATTACCTGAGCAATTCGTTTATGTCAGAAAGAGCTCTGAAATTCTTAGTCTTCATTACCTTTAGAATCAGGACACCTTGCCATTTGCCTTCCTGTGTTAAACATTCATTCATTCCATGAATACTTGCTGAGCTCTGAATATGACAGACAAGGCCTCAGTCCTTGTGAAGCTTCTATGCTACAGAGATGTATAAGAGGCAGGTGAACACATATATACATCAGATCATTTCAGATATTGATAAATGTTTTGTTATTGTTGTTCATTTGCTAAGTCGTGTCCTACTCTTTGTGACCCCATGGTCTGCAGCACACCAGGACACAGGCTTCCCTGTCCTTCACTGTCTCTCGGAGTTTTTTGAAACTCATATCCATTGAGTCAGTGATGCTATCCAGCCATCTCATCCTCTGTCATTCCTTCTCTTATTGCCCTCAATCTTTCCCAGCATCAGACTCTTTTTCAATGAGTCGGCTCTTCACATCAGGTGGCCAAAGTATTGGAGCTTCAGCTTCAGCATCAGTCCTTCCAGTGAATATTCAGGACTGATTTCCTTTAGGATGGACTGGTTTGATCTCCTTGCTGTCCAAAGGACTCTGAAGAATCTTCTCCAGCACCACAATTAGAAAGTATCAATTCTGTGCTCAGCCTTCTTTATGATCCAACTCTCACATCTGTACATAAACATTAGAAAGAAAGTAAAGAGAGGCTGGGGGCCTAGAGGGTAACAGGGCTTGGGGGCACATTTAAGTAAGACAACAGAGAAGATCTCCTTAAGAAGGTCACCCTTATTTTTGAGATTAATCCTTTGTCTGTTTCTTCATTTGCTATTATTTTCTCCCAATCTGAGGGCTGTCTTTTCACCTTACTTATAGTTTCCTTTGTAGTGCAAAAGCTTTTAAGTTTCATTAGGTCCAAGCAACTCCTGCAGCTCAATTCCAGAAAAATAAATGACCCAATCAAAAAATGGGCCAAAGAACTAAACAGACATTTCTCCAAAGAAGACATACAGATGGCTAACAAACACATGAAAAGATGCTCAACATCACTCATTATTAGAGAAATGCAAATCAAAACCACAATGAGGTACCATTACACGCCAGTCAGGATGGCTGCTATCCAAAAGTCTACAAGCAATAAATGCTGGAGAGGGTGTGGAGAAAAGGGAACCCTCTTACACTGTTGGTGGGAATGCAAACTAGTACAGCCGCTATGGAAAACAGTGTGGAGATTTCTTAAAAAAACTGGAAATAGAACTGCCATATGACCCAGCAATCCCACTTCTGGGCATACACACTGAGGAAACCAGATCTGAAAGAGACACGTGCACCCCAATGTTCATCGCAGCACTGTTTATAATAGCCAGGACATGGAAGCAACCTAGATGCCCATCAGCAGATGAATGGATAAGGAAGCTGTGGTACATATACACCATGGAATATTACTCAGCCATTAAAAAGAATTCATTTGAATCAGTCCTAATGAGATGGATGAAACTGGAGCCCCTTATACAGAGTGAAGTAAGCCAGAAAGATAAAGAACATTACAGCATACTAACACATATATATGGAATTTAGAAAGATGGTAACGATAACCCTATATGCAAAACAGAAAAAGAGACACAGAAATACAGAACAGACTTTTGAACTCTGTGGGAGAAGGTGAGGGTGGGATATTTCAAAAGAACAGCATGTATACTATCTATGGTGAAACAGATCACCAGCCCAGGTGGGATGCATGAGACAAGTGCTCGGGCCTGGTGCACTGGGAAGACCCAGAGGAATCGGGTGGAGAGGGAGGTGGGAGGGGGGATCGGGATGGGGAATACGTGTAAATCTATGGCTGATTCATATCAATGTATTACCAAAAAAAATAAATAAATAAATAAATAAATAAAAAGAAGAAAAAAAAAAAGAAGGTCACCCTTAAACTTAAACCTGCATAATAAGAAGAAACCAGCCCCATGAAAATCTGGGGAAAGAATTGCCTTAGCAGAAGAAACCTCAAGGGAAAGTTCTGAAAGTGAATAAATAAAGCAGTTTGGCCCCAGATACAATGAGATGGCCCCTAAGGTATCAAGTTGAGGTTTATAAAGGGAAAATCATTGTTTGAATGCCTATTGTACTAGTCTAGCCTGTTCTGTGTATTTTATACCTATCTTAATTTTTAATCTTCTCAGCAGTCTGGTGAGTTAGCTTTTCTGTCTTGATTTGATAATTAAAGAAACCAAGACTTGCAGAGAGTAACCAACCAGACTAAGGTTATAAAGCTGGTATTTGAATCCCACAGTCTATCCTGCACCAAAACCCAAAACTTTTTGCTAACACAGCATGTGGCCTTTGAGATCATCTCTTCTCGGGGATAGTGAAAGAGCTAGCAGCAAGAAATATCCAGCGTTTATTAGGTAGCTCAATGCTGGCAGTGATTTCTGTCTGATGTCCCAATTTCCAGTTAGCATGTCTAAACCTGCATGCCGAGTGCAGTAGCACTCGCCCCATGTGGCTACTGAGCACTAGAAATGTGCAAATTGAGATGCACTGTAAGCGTAAAGTATACCCCAGATTTCAAAAACCTAATACCAAAAAATACATATCTATCTCTTGAGTTTTTATATTGACTGTACGTTAGAATGATAGTATTTTAGACATAGTGGTTTAGCTGAAGTACGTTACTAAAATTAATTTTATCTTTCTTTTTAAATTTGTTTTCATGTGATCAGCAGAAAACTTAAAATCACATATGTGACTTGAATTGTATTTCCTTCAAATAGCACTTCTGTAGACTAATTAGTTGACAGAGATAGAATGGAGAATTGTTCCTTCTTCTTCTTAATATACCTTTTCCTGTATTCTTGGCTCAGACTCCTTCTCAGGAGTGTCTCCTAACTCAGTTACTCAGTGAAGCAGTAAACAAGGAAAAAGGGGTCGCTCTGTGTCCTCCTCCACCCTCATTTTTCTGCTGAGTGGGTGGTCATTCAAAGCCCACTACATCATGCCATTATATGAAATAGACTCAGTGGTTACTTTCATCACCAGGACCCATTCCCTCATCCAGACAAACCTCAAGCTTTCAAGCATCCTGTTGCCAAAGGGTCATTGTAAACTCAGATATGCTTTCACCAAAAAATCATTTCCTAGGACAGTGTCTTTGACATTCTGGGACTTTGTAAATCAGCCTGGGAGACAGCCAGGGTTTTGTGTCGCAAAGATCATGAAATGAATCATCTTGTGGTGATAAATGTTTTCCCCTCTCTGTCCTTTTGCTTGTAACAGCTTGAACAAGATGCAATCCAAGTTTCCAGAAGGGCTGTTTCAAGGACATCACAGAAGGCCATTTTGGCTTCTGTTGTCCACTAGCTAAACTGGTCCTTGACTATGTCAATGAAATACAAATACAATTGGTTTGACATATGCCAAAGGGAAGGACATTCAGATTCTGCTGTTGTTAGAGGAAGTCTCTGACCTGGAGTATCACAGACCTGCATTTGAGTTTCTCTACGGGTTTGTGTGTTACCCTTACCCTCCTTCCCTCAAAAATCCTCTAGAAAAGGTCAGCATTGGTGAGATAATGCCACATAACAGGCTAATGGAGAAATATTCTAGAAAATGGCTGGCCACGGACTGTAGATGTTTGCCTACAGTGAAGAGTTTCTTTTCTGTAGCTTGAACAGGATATAAAGACAGACTTCAGAGATATTGTTGGTTCAGTTCCAGACCATTGCGATAAAGCAAATACTGCAATAAAATGAGTCACAAATGTTTTTGGTTTTCTAGTCCATATAAAAGTGATTTACCCTACACTATAGTCCACTAGGTTTGATCCTTGGGTCAGGAAGATCCCCTGGAGAAGGAAATGACTACCCACTCCAGTGTTCTTTCCTGGGAAATCCTGTGGATGGAGGAGCCTGGTGGGCTACAGTCCCTAAGGTCACAAAAGGGTCAGGCACAACTTATTGACTAAACAATAACAAAGCATTATGTCTAAAACACAATGTACATATCTTAATTTGAAAAATACTTTATTGTTAAAAAATGCTAACTACCATCTGACAACACTGTTTGTAAAAAAGAAAGAAAGAAAGAAAGAAAAAACCAAACTACCTACAAAGTACAATGAAGTGAAGAGCAATAAGATGAGGTGTGCCTGTACCAGATGCTCTTTGAGATATACAAATAGCATTTGTTCATTTCCACTCAAAATCTCCATCTTGCAGGGAAATGTCAGTAAGAAGCTGACAGGAGTGAATTTTAGTGTATCTACCTCAACAATAATACCTATTCTTCAACGTCTTCTAAGCCAAGAAGTCTGTGCCAGAGTCCGTGGGGAAAATTAAAAAACAAAAAAAATCATGAAACAAGGTCCTTGCTCTAAAGGAGCATATTATCTACCAGGGAAGATGGGCACAAACATAAAATGCCAAGAGCAGTGTAAGATGACATCCTCTAAGTGTTCCATGAAACGGACAATTAGAGTTGGGGATTCCAGAGGGCATTATGCCCATAACCCTAAAGTACATTGACAATACAGGGTAAGAGATGGGCATTGAGGGACTTTCCTGGCAGTCCAGTGGTTGACTTTGCCTTCCAATGCAAGGGATACCAGTTCTATCCCTGGTCTGGGAACTAAGATCCCACATGCCTTGGGACCAAAAAAACAAAACTTAAAACAGAAGCAGTATTGCAACAAATTCAATAGTTTAAAATTGGTCCACATTAAAAAAAATCTTAAAAAAGAAAAAGAGAGGACACTGAAGGATGTAAGGCCAGGCTATTGGTTTAGTTCAATCACTCAGTCATGTCCAACTCTTTACAACCCAGGGACTGCAGCATGCCAGGCTTCCCTGTCCATCACCAACTTCCAGAGCTTGCTCAAATTTATGTCCATTGAGTCAGTGATGCCATCCAACCATCTCATTCTATGTCATCCCCTTCTCCTCTAGCCTTCAATCTTTCCCAGCATCAGGGTCTTTTCTAATGAGTCAGTTCTTCCCATCAGGTGGCCAAAGTACTGGAGCTTCAGCTTCAGTTTCAGTCCTTCCAATGAATGTTCAGGACTGATTTACTTTAGGATGGGCTGGTTTGATCTTGCAGTTCAAGAGATTCTCAAGAGTCTTCTCCAACACCACAGTTCAAAAGCATCAGTTCTTCGGTGCTCAGCTTTTGTGATGTTCCAACTCTCACATCCATACATGACTACTGGTAAAACCAAAGCTTTGACTAGATGGACCTTTGTTGGGAAAGTAATGTCTCTGCTCTTTAATATGCTGTCTAGTTTGGTCATAACTTTTCTTCCAAGGACCAAGCATCTTTTAATTCCATGGCTGCAGTCACCATCTACAGTGATTTTAGAAACCAAGAAAATAAGGTCTCTCACTATTTCCATTGTTTCCCCGTCTATTTGCCAAAAAGTGACGGGACCAGATGCCATGATCTTCATTTTTGAATGTTGAGTTTTAAGCCAACTTTTTCACTCTCCTCTTTCACTTCCATCAAGAGGCTCTTTAATTCCTCTTCACTTTCTGCCATAAGGGTGATGTCATCTTCATATCTGAGGTTATTGATATTTCTCCCTGCAGTCTTGATTCCAGTTTGTGCTTCATCAAGCCCAGCATTTCACATGATGTACTCTGAATATAAGTTAAATAAGCAGGGTGACAATATACAGGCTTGACCTACTTCTTTGCCAATTTTGAAATTGTTATGTCTGGTTCTAACTATTGCTTCTTGATATGCATACAGATTTCTCAGGAGGCAGGTAAGCTGGTCTGGTATTTCCATCTCTTAAAGAATTTTCCAGTTTGTTGTGATCCACACAGTCAAAAGCTTTAGCATAGTCAATGAAGCAGAAGTAGATGTTTTTCTGGAACTCTCTTTCTTTTTCGATTATCCAATGGATGTTGGCAATTTTATTTCTGGTTCCCCTGCCTTTTCTAATTCCAGCTTGAACATCTGGAAGTTCTGGGTTCACGTACTGTTGAAGCCTCGCTTGGAGAATTTTGAGCATTACTTTGCTAAAATGTGTGAAGAGTGCAACTGTGAGGTAGTTTGAGCATTCTTTGGCATTGCCTTTGTTTGGGATTGGAATGAAAACTGACCTTTTCCAGTCTTGTGGCCAGTGCTGAGTTTTCCAAATTAGTTGGCATGTTGAGTGCAACACTTTCACAGGCCAAGCTATAGACCAGTGGAAACAGGCACGGGGGTGGAGGTGGGAGTTGGAGAGGAAGGCACTCCACGTAAGGATGCATACACAATTGGCCTGCATATGGAAATGTGCACGGAGTATTTGGCAGTATGAAAAAGAACATGTAGAATAACTAGGGATGCTTTTAAACATTACTGAGGCCCCCACCTTGGTCTAGAATTTTCATTTAAGAATGGGGCCTCAGTGCCAGTGCTCTTGTTGTTCTTTGTTGTTTGTGATTCCCCAGAACATTCTACCATGAAGTCAAGTTAAAAGTCATTGAGTAAACACACTGAGTCTTTGTCTTATCATCATGGGCAATAAAATTGGAAGGGTAATGTTTTTAAGGGAAAGAAGTGGACAGTTAAGGTGCATGGTCTTTATTTTGTAGAAGATTTATGTACATGGATATTTCTACTCAGTTGTTTTCATTCACAGTTGTTGTGTGTAGTCATTCTGTTGACTTGGATGTTGTGGCTAAAAAGTGTAGCCAGCTTCCCATTCCTGTACTCTGTGTACTTTGGGGGTGCCCTGTAGTCAACCCGGGCTAAGTGTAGGGTGCTGGGTGTCTCATGGCTTTTTGTATTCACCGCTTTGTGTGATCATTGCAGAGGGCTTTATTACTGTGCCGTAGTAGCTATTTTATGACAGTCTGTAACCTTGCCTCACCTCTCCAACTTTACAAATTAGGAAATGGAGTTTAATTATGGGCCTTGGGCCTTGAGACTTACTGAGTGAATGAAATTAGCATTGATATAATGAAATTAGGATTCTCAGCCACTGAATTCCTCATATTTATTTGGCTCTTAAAGCATGTGGTGCCCCATCTCCTGTTGAATACTCTGTACCGAATCCTGTGACCACTTCCATGAATGAATTAGTGTTACAGATCAATAGGTAAAAGGTGACTAGATTGCCCGACTGGCAACACTGTGATTTTAAGTGCCAGCAGCTTGGAGGCAGCAGGGGTGGTCCCAGGAGCCCCATCCCTAGCTTCTTGGAGTTCAAGTAAAAGCTTGGCCATGCATACTTACAGCTTATGAACTCCTACCTGTGGGAAGTAAAGACTCCTTAGTCTCAGAGGTTTCAAGCTGTTCTGATTTCTCGTCTCTGAAGCTTCTGTTCGCTGAAAAGATAATGGCTTTTGTTACACTTCTAAAAAAAAAAAAAAAAGAAGAAGAAGAAGAAAGTCAAGCAATTTTTACAGCTGCATTTTTAAAGAATTCCTTGTTATGTCTCAAGAATGTCTGGGTTTATTGCCAGTGGTGAAGCTGGGAGGTCTTTATGAAGGATAATGGGAAAAGGCTAGAGTCTTAGCACTACAGCCTCTTTAGGATATGAGGATAGGTCACTTTTGTGCCATTCCAAAATGGTTCTTTTCTTTTTCTCTGTCTTAAAATCCATTACTGATTTAAAAAAACAATTTCTAGTATCTTTAACTATAGCAAAAAGCAAGCCTCTAAAACAGTGGTCCTCAACACTGATTGTACATGAAAATGGAGCTTTAAAAAGTACAGCTGCCCAGGCCCTGTCCATAAACCCATTAAGTCAAGATTCTGGGTGTGGAGGCTCCATATCACATTTATTTACAATTCTCCAGGTGATCTTCACTAAAAATGGACCTTACTTCTCAGCGAAGGTACAAATCTTCATGATTTATTTCTGTTTCTTCTTCTGCCTTGTTCTAGGTGTCATGGACCCCAGAGAACCATCAAAATCATATTTTCATTGGGTAGCAACTTCATCAGTCTACTCTTTGGGAAGCAGGATTCTAGCATAAAATTGAGGTTTCTATCTATATGTAAACGAACTCCATCTTCAGAGTGACCCTGTATAAACTTATGACTAAAATTTCTTGTATGTGCAGTTTGGAAATCAAGTTGCCAGAGGCTTGATAATCATGAGATTGGAAGATAAAGGTTAAGCCTCTCTGCCATCCATGTGTTAAATTTCCCAATTGCTATGTTGATCTTTAGTCAGCCAACCCTTGCTTTCCTGTCTCAGCCATTTTAAAGCCAATTAACTCCATTCCTGTCCACACCCTTATTAAAAATATAATTATAGCAGTGTTCTCTGTCATTGGGTAGACTTTATGAGGTGAATTGGCCAAGAACTGACTAGGTTGTGTAAAACTCTCCCAGGCTCAGGAGATCATTTGGGTTGCAGAGGCTACCAGCAAGAGGCTGGGCTAGGAGAGCCATGAATGTGGGTGTGGAAAGAACCAATTGCAAGTCATACTAAATCGAGAAGAACCTAGAGTATGGAAAAGGATTCTAGGATCAGTCTGAGAATAATTATCCAGGGTCCAGTTAAATCTAAGATGGCAGCCCTTCTCAAAAAATTGTACAAATACCAAAAAGTAACCAAGATTTTGTATTAGATTTGGCAGGGATTGAAAGGATGGACCACCTTACTTTTCTTGAGTGCTGGATGGCAGAATTTGCAGATAAGAAGTTGCCAAGGAGATTGCGAGAAGGATGAGCAGAGGTCTGCTGTTGTCCAAGCATCATGGGCACTGGCAATTGTTATTCACTCAACTAATATTTATGGAGTGTCCATTTTGTGCCAGGGACCCTTCAAGGAGCTGGAGTTGAAGAGATGGTGTTCTTGTTCATGTGGAGTTTACATTGCAGTGAGAGGAAACAGATATCCGTACTAAGAATAATACTAAGATAAATAAAATCAGTTAGTTGGTGCTATGAAGAATAACGAAGTGAGATAAAGGGGTCAGACTGACGAGGGCTGCTTTCAATAGGCTTACAAGAGTCACTGTCTCTGAAGAGGTGACATTTGAGCTAGCACGTGTAAAGAGAAAGCCACACAGAGATCAGGGGGGGAAAAAAAAAAAAAAACCTGGCAGAGGGATCAGCAAGAGCAAAAGCCCTGAGGTTGAAAAAGGTTTTGCATATTCTGAAAATGGAAAGAAGACCAGTGTGCCTGGACACTTAGGAAGGAAGGAGTGGAGTCAAACAGGAAAGTAGCCCAGAGAGTCTGAGGTCATGAGTGGAATTAGGGTTAAATGCTCTAAGGGAATCACTGGGAGTGTTTAAGTAAGGAAGTAATGTGTCTTCCATTGCATTTTAGAGCTCTCCTGGCTCTTGTGTGTAGAGTGCATTGTAGACTGAGAGCAGAAGGAAAGATTGGGAGGTTGACCAGGAGTTTGGCAAGAGGTGACGATTCGTCAGCTGAGGGATAACAGTGGGTAGAAGAATTGTTAGATTCAGGAGTGAATGTGAAGTTAGGGCCAGCGAGGCTTCTAGATGCATAAGGGCAGTGAAAGTGAGGCCAGACCTCCTGTCTGAGATCATTGCCCCTCCCCTATCTCTACTGGGGCCACTGATTTTGAACCAAAGTGGAAAAACATCTAGTGTTATTTGAAAACTTTGGGGATTTTGACCCTGACTTATTTACAAAGGGAGAAAAACAAATTCCTGTCCAAGGAGAAATCTGTGTGTTGTTTTTTTACCTACTAACCCTAAAAATTTCATCCTGTCTCGTAAGATTCTTCTGAGGTGTTTTTTTTTTCTTTTCTTTTTTTCATTAATTTTTATTAGAGTTGGTTTACAATGTTGTATTGACATCTACTGTATAGCAAAATGAATCAGCTCTACATATGCATGTATCCTCTCCCTTTTGGATTTCCTTCCTATTCAGGTCACCGCAGTACATTAAAAGTAGAATTCCCTGTGCTACACAACATACACTCATTAGTTATCTGTTTTATACATAATATCAGTAGTGTATATGTGTCAATTCCAATCTCCCAATTCCTCCCACCCCTCCCTCTTTTCCCCTCAGTAGTTGACGTTTCTGATTACTCTGCTTTTCATAAGTACTAGAAATGTGACATTCACATTGCTAGTTTATTTTGACACTTGGGCTGTATTAACTGAGCCCTTCATGCTGCCTGACATTTATACATGGCCTTTTGCAGTTGGTCAATTTCTCCATATAAATGCTAACATTATAATAGTAAGCATTTACTGAGCACTTACTGTATGCCAAGGCATTGTTTTAAGAATTTTACGTGTTTTAATTGCTTTGTTCCTCCCAACCACTGGTTAGTGAGTATCCTTATTATTACCATTTTATAAAAGAATAAATTGAGGGAAAAAAAAAAAGAGTCTAAGTCATTTGTCAAGATCACAGAGCTGATAAAAGTAGCAAAGCTAGGCTTTGAAAAGAGTCTGGTTGCCAAGCTTGGCTGTACCACTTTCCATGGATCTCCTTTTCACTCTTTCCTATATCCCTGAACCTGAGACTTCAAAATTAAACTTGTTTTTACTGCAAAAAAAAAATCAACCCTGAATATTCACTGGAGAGACTGAGGCTAAAGCTGAAGCTTCAATACTTTGTCTGCCTGATGTGAAGAGTCGACTTCATTGGAAAAGACCCTGATGCTAGGTAAGATTGAGGGCGGGGGGAGAAGGGGGTGACAGAGGATGAGACAGTTGGTTGGCATCACAGATGCAATGGACGTGAGTTTCAGCAAATTTGAGGAGATAGGAAAGAGCAGGGAAGCCTAACATGCTGCGGTTTATGGGGTCACAAAGTCAGACACGGCTTGACTATTGAACAACTCATACAAAAACCTCAAGGTACCACTAGGAGGCGCTTCAACTGAACAAGACTTTCAGGAGCCGGACTGCTGGGGAAATGGCATAATTCTGCAGCTGGATGATCCAGAATCCTCCAGGAGGGTCTCACATATGAACCTCCTGCCATCTGCCAAGGTGAAAGGATAAATCCCCACCTAGGGAGCTGGCTGGACAAAGGTGCCAACACCAGAGGACATTCAAGGAAATGCTCCCTCTTCTCACCCTGTCTTCTGTCCACTTTGCATAATTCCTGTAGTGGTACCCACCTACCTGTCCCCTCACAAAGGATGGAAAATACTAGAGTTTCTCAAATAGCTGTGCAGAAAATTGTTCTCCAGAGTCATCTGAGACTGGCCTTCAGAAACTAATCACGAAAGAGTCCTTAATTTAGTTATCACATTTTTGCTTTAAACATGTCAAAGAGTCTCCCCAGAGTTGTATTATTAGAAGTGGCATGAGTCTGGGCAGCCAAGTAGATCATTCTGTCTTCTGCACCTTCTACTGCATAACTGCTCCAGAAAAGTCTTCTCACAAATGACTTGGTTTTCCAATAATCAGTATGAAAACAACAGATCTTCACCTCTTCCTCATGGAGTTAATGACAATGAATTTAACAGAATGGAAGTTTATACAAAGAAATTCATTACTGTTGCTTTAATTCCATTAATGAATTCTCCAGCAGTGACTATAAAGGCAGTAATTGTGGTGATTCATCTTCTGTGCTATAAGTTTTAACTTGTTATATATTTTAATTAAACAGAAGACACTTCTTTTTCTTTTGCTCCAGTTGTCATTGGGTAATTTTCTGTGGAGAGTGGTGTGTGTTCATGGGAATTGTTGAATTTATCTAATCACATCATGTGTGCTCATTCAACTGATTTTCAATAAAAGTGTTATGTTTAAATGTTATACATGACACATGTTTCCTATGGTTATATTAACTCCCAAATTCAAAACTACAAAGGAAACAAATGTAGTTACAGTTGTATTAGACTATCATCTTACTGAAGTTAAGAGGATTGCTGTGGAACATCAGTTCATTAAAGAAAGCTTGAAAGCCATTTCAGGTCTTTGAATATCCTTCAAATAGATCAGAATCTTACACAGTTTAATTTAAAAATATATATCTTCAAATCAATAAGGTAAACTCCTCCCTTGTTGGATGGTTTGGATTAAATACTCAGCAGAAAGTGAGAGTGACTATGTATCACATGTAGATACACCCTAAAACCAAGTCATTCAAAGATCAGAGCAATGCAATGGCAAGTGTGTGATCACAGAGGTGACTCCATGGCTTCACTCAGAGTTTGACCAGAAGAGTTTAACTTCTCTTTAGCAACCCTTTCTGATTTTACTTTTCAGAGGACATCACTGAACCCATAGTATTGTTCATATCTGTGACTTTTAAATTTTTATTTATTTTTGTACATGCTTTAAACTTCAAAATATGACAGAATCGTCAATGAAAAATAGACTTTCTCTCTCTCTCCTGTCCCAGTCATCCATTGCCCCCAAACGCAATCACTCTTAGATTATTATAAAAAACATCCTGTACTTTACAAAGAGACACTATGTATATAAATATGGGTTAGATGTTTTTTTTTTGTGGTTTCCCATCTGAGATACTGGACTCTGAGAAGTCGGAACTTGTACTGTATTATTGACCTCCCAGTTCTTCCAGCATTAATTCCTAATTGGGCCTTCAGCTTCCTATCTCAGCTTAAATTTTTTTTGCTAGAGGCTGAAAGCAGTAGTTTCAGAGGAGGTCTCATCTACTAAGTATACAGTATTAGTGCTAAGTCACTTCAGTCGTGTCCTACTCTCTGCGACCCCGTGGACTGCATAGCCTGCCATGCTCCTCTGTCCATCCGAGTTTCCAGGCAAAGATATCGGGGTGGATCGCCATTTCCTCCTCCAGGGGATCTTCCCGACCCAGGGATCGAACCCACATCTCTTATGTCTCCTGCATTGGCAGGCAGATTCTTGATCACTAGCACCACCTGGGAAGCTCCAAGTATAGAGAAGGTGAAATTACGTGAGATGTGCACCCTGGCTATTGGTGGGCATGTGTTTTCGGTGGTGATTTTACAAATAAGGATGTTGGGCCTGCAAAGCTGCTACACATACCCACTTTAAGAGGGGCTGGAAGTGTAAGTTCCTCCCAGCATCTGCTGAGCCTCCGTGCCATCTTTTTTTTGTTGACTTAGGTCACAGCTTATCCATAGTCATCACTCACTAATGATAGTGATGCGCATATCACCTCTAGGGAATCACACAGGGGAGCATGGAAGGGCTAAGAAATAAGTTCAGTTCCTTATTTCGTGTCTCCTCCACTATCATCTTACTTTTTTCCAGGAAGAATTCCCTTTTGCCTCCACTTACCACACTAAGATGCCCTCATGTATTAAGCCCCTCAATTTTTTGTCCCCACTCCCACCCTATGGTCTGCTTTCCTCTGTCAAACACCTTCCTCCTCTGAACTGGATGTTCCTAAGACTGTGTTAAAGAACTTGGTCAACAGTTCAGGCTCCCATAGTTCAGGAAATGAACACTCCCAGCACTGGCATTTTAATAGCAGCATTGGCATTTTAATAGCAATTAAACATCCCCTGGTGGAAACCTAACATCCCCACTGGTGGAAACCACTAACAAGAAGTGGGGGAAACATATTTGGGGCAGATGAAGACCTCCAGTCACATGTAACTTCCTCTGCTGCTGACATGTAATATTACAATTATGAGAAGGCTAGTTGGTATCCACCTGAGTTAAAAGTAAGCCCTCATTTTCCTAGATTCCACATGTATGCCTTAGTAAGTGATATTTGTTTTTCTCTTTCTGACTTGCTTCACTCTGCTTGACAGAGTCTAGGTCCACCTGCATCTCTACACATGACCCAATTCCTTTCCTTTTTATGGCCGAGTGCTATTCCAGTGTGTGTGTGTGTGTATTATATATGTAGTTATATGCATATATATATATATATATATATATATATATATATATATATACCACAGAGGCTTCCCCAGTGGCTCAGACAGTAAAGAATCTGCCTGCAGTGCAGGACTCCCAGATTCAATCCCTGGGTCAGGACCCTGGAGAAGGAAATGGCAACCCACTCCAGTATTCTTGCCTGAAAAATTCCATGGACAGAGGAGCCTAGCAGGCTACAGTCCATGGGGTCGCTGAGAGTTAAACACGACTGAGCAATTAACACTTTCAATATTCCATTGTCTGTGTCTGTATATACACACACATATATGTGGAATCTAGATAAATAGTACAGATGAACTTATTTGCAGGGCAGAAATAGAGACACAGACATGTAGACAAGAGTGGGGAGGGGAGGAAGGGATAAATTGGGAGATTAGGATTGGTAATATACACACCACCATGTGTAAAATAGATAGCTAGTAGGAAGCTGCTATATAACACAAAGAGCTCAACTCCTTGCTCTGATGACCTGGAGGAGTGAGATGAGGCAGGGACGGGAGGGAGGGAGGCTCAAGAGGGAGGGGATATGTGTATACACATCGCTGATTCACTTTGTTGTGCAGCAGAAACTAACACAGCCATTATAGTAAAGCAATTATACTGCAATAAAAAAAAAAAAAAAAGAATGTACAGCTATGAAAAAAAAGTAAAGTCCTAAGTGCCAGAGCCCTTAATAGATCAATGAACTAGGGCCTTTTAAGAACCTGGAACTTGCCCTCTTGGTTAGTCTAGTGTGTGTCTTGCCAATGAGAGCATTCACTGCAATCAGACTCAGCACAGATCTCAACTCTGCCTCTTCAGGGGCAAGGCTTCACCTTACTTTCTCATCTGTGAGGTGGGGAGAGTAAAACATACATCCCAGGGTTGCTGGGAGAATAAGGCAAGGTTGAGTATGTAAAACTTCCTTGGCAGCAAGGACGCACTCAGTTCACGGGAGCTAGTGTCTCCTTCATCAGAGACTTCATGGCTTACTGGGAGACCAAGAGATGCACAGTCCAGGAGGCAACATTCCAAGGACATGGAGGAAGTGTTGAGTGTGAGCTTAGTATGAATTCAGAAGCCTGTAAGGTCCTCAGAAATCCTCGTGTGAGCCCCTCAGTTCAGCAATTCCCCTTCCTTCTTGCTGTAGCAGATCAACTTCTGGTTGGCAACCCTTACAAAGAAGTTACCTTCTCTGAATACAGAAGCAGCGTATTCCTTCTCTCTGCTGAATCTGCTTCAAGGCTGTGCCTTGGAGCTGGTATGTGATGCATGGAAAGTTTGCTTAACTTTTTTGAGCCTCAGTGTCCTTACTTGTAAAAACATGATAATGAAGTTAATGCCTTTATTCCAGGATTATTTTGAGGATGGCATAAGATAATGGGTTAGAAGCACCTCGTCTATAGTTTGCCTTCAAAATAAGATCATTCCCTACTCCCGTGACCATGGATGTGGTTGATTAACATTGCATCACATGTGGAGGGAAAGCTCTGGAATGGCAACAAATAGTTTGTTGATTTGGTGCTATGTACACCCAACCACAAATGGCACTCTTTCAAGGCCATTGTTTTTGCCAAATATTTAACTGGAGAGCTAGGTTATGAGCCTTTGGGACCCAGATCTGATAAGCATTTAGGAAAACTTCTCAAGAGAGATGAAGCTAGACAATTAGCTGAATATACTGTCTGCATTTGCCCTACATTTGATGCCACAGGCAAATCAGAGCTGGTTGGGCAGTGCGCAATTCTGAGAAACGGGCAGAAGGCAGAAGTACCTGTTCTTCCTCTGAAAGGCAAATTTTGGAAAAGCTCAGAAATATATCAGCACCACTGGCAAGCACAAGGGGGAAGGCAGCAAAAACTCATATTGCATATTGCTGGGGAAAGCACTGCTGCCCACTGATGCTGGAGAGCCTGTCAGACTGGACAAAGCCCTGAATGGTCAAGGGCTGGGCTCTGCAAGATCTGGGCCCTAGGCACCGAGCATTAAACATCAGCCTATTATTGTTAAGCAGGCCTATTTCCATTTGTGAGTGATGAAATGATATGGGGTTTGTGACTCACTGACACACCTGGAGGGCCAAACAATTACAAAAGCAAAGTGCTTGGCTTCTTTCGGCCACGTGGAGGAGGCTTCAGACTGGGATGGCTGTGTGTGCGCCAGAAGGAGCTGTCAGGTTTAGATGCTTATTATTATTATTTGCTGTTTAATTTTGGCTCTTTCCATGTATTTCAAATTTCATTTTTAAAAATTTTGTGTATGTATTTATTCTTGGCTGTTCTGGGTCTTCATTGCTGTGGGTGGGCTTTCTCTGGTTGTGGCCTGTGGGGAGACCCTTTGTTGTGGTGTGAGGGCTTCTCATTATGGTGGCTTCTCTTATTACAGACCACAGGCTCTAGGGTGTGTGGGCTTCGGTAGTTGTGGCACATGGGTTTAGTAGTTGTGGTTCCCGGGCTCTGGAGCACAGGCTCAATAGTTGTGGCACATGGGCTTAGTTGGATACGGGGCATATGGGGTCCTCCCACATCAGGGATTGAACCCATGTCCCCTGCATTGGCAGGAGGATTCCTATCCACTGCTCCACCAAGGAAGTCCTATTTCTAATTTCTTAAACATAATTGTAATTGGTGGTATAAAAAGGAAATATTCATTTGTGAACAAAGTGTGTAGTGAGAATTCAATAGCAAAAATCTGTAAGAGACTAAAACAGATGTGGGAACTGCATAACGTGGGCTCCAAATATCCTGTATTAAGTTGTTAAGGTGAGCATCAATAATGTACACGGGGGAATACTTTGAAATCTCAGGCATGATCAAAATGTAATAATTTAAAGGTTGTGGATTCCTTTTAAAACAGAAATCACATGTAGCTTAGTGAAATCTTCAACAGGAGCATAAGCAATGTTTATGATCTCTCACCAGAGTCATCAGGAGACTGTGTTATGTAAGAACTTGACAAATACATGTTCAAGGGTAAAACAGCTTTCCCTACAGTGGTAATGAAGGCCTGCTTTACAAAGTGGCCAATGATTGTGACCTTCTTACTGATACTTCTCTGGAAACAGATTAATGAATTTCAGATGGGACAGGATTATTGACAATGCTGTGGGTAGCTCAGATTATCTGAGCAGCTAGGGCATTAAACAGTGGCAAAGCATTAAGCCTCTCTGGGAATCTTTTTTCTGTGTAGGTAGATGGCTGCTATCAAGATTTCCTTTTTTTGTGGTTTATTTTGCCTAGCAAATGGCAAACATCCAGTGGGAGTGGGAGAATAACACTGATTATTATGGATGACAGGTTGAAAATGAAATAATGAATCTCATACTTGAACTGGATAACTGAAGAGCTTGTTCTTGAAGAGCTTATCCTTGTTCTTGAAGAGCTTAACCATGGTATCTCAAAATTTAGATCTGATCATTGACTGATGAAGCTTTCCTCCCCTCTGTTTTGATAGAAAATTTAAATTCTCTAAGGGATTCAAAGTTCTAGACAATAAAAAGGATCTTAATCATGCCAACTCCAAAAATAGCAACTCCCTGCCTTCTAATTGATACCAGTTTGTCAAGTATGAACTAGATTCAACTGTGAACCCCACCTTTATCCGTGGTCTCTGTATTCTAAGCACTGTTATCAGAATAGGGATGTATGAATGGAAATCTGTCCCAGAATGTATTTCATTATGCATACTGGGAACAAAAGAGCCAGAACGATAGAATCATTTTCCTAGGTTGTTCTCATGTAAACATTTTGGTGCAGAAGAACTACTGGGATTACCAAGTCATGTTCTAATGCATGTATACAAATTGACATCATACCAGGGAACTTCATTAGGAAAAAAAGGAAGCCACTATTCTGAAGACTATGAGTTTTGTTTTTTTCTGGGTAAAATGCTGCTAATGTATTTGGTGTATCAGTTCAGTTCAGTTCAGTCGCTCAGTCGTGTCCGACTCTTTGCAGCCCCATGAATCGCAGCACGCCAGGCCTCTCTGTCCATCACCAACTCCCAGAGTTTACTCAAACTCATGTCCATCGAGTCAGTGATGCCATCCAGCCATCTTATCCTCTGTCGTCCCCTTCTCCTCCTGCCCCCAATCCCTCCCAGCATCAGGGTCTTTTCCAATGAGTCAACTCTTCGCATGAGATGGCCAAAGTATTGGAGTTTCAGCATCAGCATTTGCTGTATAGGAAAGTACAATATTTTTATCTAAAAATCAGAAGCCCTAAAATTAGTTCCAGCTAATTTATGATATTACTTCATACTTCTGAACTTTGTTTTCCCAAAGTTCCATGATTCTTTGTAGATGAGGAGCCCAGAATTGAGAAACATCAAAAACAGGTAGATATAGTCAGAAGCCCATTTTCTCACCATATTCCTCAAATCCAGGAAGCCTCTTTAACTTCATTACCAAACCCCCAATATGTGATGATTAAATGACTGGTAAATATGCATTTTTCAGACTCATCATGTGATTGTCAGTAATTTCTGCCCTAGCCAATATTCTGCACCTACCAGAGGGTGTTATCTACAAGATCTTTTTCATCCTACTTAATGTGGGCCTCAGATATGAAGAATATTAGAATGCTGCTAGTGTGTCCTAGAGTGGATTCAGCAAACTTTTTTTCTGTAAAGGTACAGAGTGTCAATATTTTGGAATTTGCAAGTCACACACTCTCAGTCACAATTATTCAGCTCTTGTCTTTATCACACAAAAACAGTCATAGCCAATGCACGAATGAATGTGTGACATTGTTAAAACAAACCTTTATCACCAAAAATAGTCAATGAGTCAGATTTAGCCCATGGATTATATTTGGCTAACCCTTGATCTATAGTCTTTTAATGTCACAGTATCCATCCTCTGTCTTAACATAGGCTAGGCTAAGTCGCTTCAGTCATGTCTGACTCTTTGCGACACTATGGTCATAGTCTGCCAGGCTCCTCTGTCAATAGGGTTGTCTGGGCAAAAACACTGGAGTAGGTTGCCATGCCCTCCTCCAGGAGGAACTGGATTGAACCCAAGTCTCTTATGTCTCCTGCATTGGCTGGAGGGTTCTTTACCACTAACACCGCCTGGGAAGCCCTAACATAGATTTAATTTATCCATTTAATTTATCCTAAATTCTGTTTAACCTAGTCATATTTTAGTCCATGTTATATAATACCTTCTGAGCCTGTTGTCATGCTGCTCCTGTGCTGTGCTTAGTCATGTCTGACGCTTTGCTACACTATGGACTGTAGCCCACCAGGCTTCTCTGTCCATGAAATTCTCCAGGCAAGAATACTGGAGTGGGTTGCTCTTTCCTCCTTTAGAAGATCTTCCCAACCCAGAGATCAAACTTGTGTTTCCTGTGTCTCCCACATTGCAGGTGGATTCTTTACCACTGAGCCACCTTGGAAGCCCTATCTATTGTCTTACCACATAGGAATTCATCTAAACATTGATTTGATCTATTAATATTTAGACATTATGCTATTACATCATGAATTTGTTGTCCTGTCCTATGTAAATTTATTTTAACTTTTGTTTATCAATATTTGTAGTCAACAATAAACACATCTTGAGGTAAAGAGTATTTTCAGTTCACTATCTGTTGGATAATATAGCAAATCCTTTGCTCACCCCTAAGCTTTTTCTGACACAAAGGAATTTTACATAATTACAGAATTGGGAATAAGTCTATTTATCCTGTCCCTTCCTTGCTATTACCCATGTCTTGCGATAGCTTTTATCTTCCCAGATTGAGTAGTTCTGATCTTCATGATATATCCTTAGATAATCCCCCTCCCTTGGCTCCTCAATCATTTTTTATGCCTCCATCATTGAGTCTCTTCAGGTTTTGTGAAGCCTTCAAGTTTAGTGACTAGACTGAACACAGTGTTCCAGGTTGGTCACATCAGCTCTTCCTTAATGATGCCCACCTGTACCTTTTGACTGCAGCAAGCAATAAACAAAGAAGTGTGAAAGTAGGGAAGAAATTGAGAAAGCCCAGAGGATTTGGGGAAGAGCAAAGGGACTCCATGAAAGGAAATCATTGCCTCTTGCAAAACACTCTGAACTGGCTACTAAAGCATTCCATAATTCCTTAAATCGTCATTGTGACCACAGTTAAGCTTTCTGGAGTGTTGAAAAGAGTAAGAACAAAACCAGCATCCTGCTTTGCCTAGGAATGTTCCTGTTCTAATTTAGAGTGAAGAGCTCTGGTGAAAATTCGTCTTTCTTGGATACTAATCATGCAGAGTTTTCACAAACCACACTTCTGATGTGGGATGAGAAAATCTGGGATCTCCCTTAGCACCATGAAATGAGCTCTGCTGCCCAGACAGGACTGCACTGCTAATCTGGAAAGTTCTGCCTTGGCATTGACATTCTCACCTCTACCCTCCTGATCCAGTGGGGGAAGTTAACCTGAATTTAGCAAGATCAGTTGTAGAGGGACTGTGTCATCATTGAAAGTCCTGTGCAAATGTTCAGGTTAAAATCAATCATAATCAGCATTGGAAGTGATCCTACAAACATTTATCAAGCCCCTTAGAAACTGTGCTAGGTGTCAGAGAAATCATAGTGAACATAATGGTCTGCTCGTATGGAGCTTATAATGTGACAAGGAAGCAGATGTCAATCAAATTCCTGAACATTTGTGAGTATGGTAAGGACAGGAAAGGAGGGGACTTACACTCTTTAAGAGAGCAACCCTGAGAAAGTTATGATTGACCTAAAATCAAAGTGGGAAGGAAGAGCTTTCTCAGTAAAAGGAACCACACCTGCAAAGGTGTCAGTGAGAGCGTGTCAAATGTGGGGGTACAGAAAAAACACCATGTGACTGAACCAAGATGAAACAAAATAGGAGGAAAAAAAGAGAGAAGCCAGACCACACAGAATCTCAAGGAACAATAGGAAGTCTTTGGGGTGTTTCAAGAAAAAGTATAGCATGACCCAATAGGTATTTTTAAAAAGAACTGGGGTAGGGAGAGAGAAATTAGGAATTTGTGATTAACAAATACACAGTAGTAGTAGTAGTAACAGTGTTAGTCGCTCAGTTGTGTCCAACTCTTTTGAGACCCTGTGGACTGTAGCCTGCCAGGCTCCTCTGTCCATGGAATTCTCCAGGCCAGAATACTGGAGTGGGTTGCCATTCCCTTCTCCAGGGATCTCTCCAACCCAGGGATCGAACGTGAGTCTCCTGCATTCATTACCGTGTGAACCACCAGGGAAGTCCCAACAGATACACACCACTATATATAAAATAGAGAAAACAACAAGGACCTACTGTATAGTACAGGGAACTATATTCAGTATCTTGTAACAACCTATAGTGGAAAAGAATCTGAGAAAGAATATATATATATACATACACACACACACACACACATATATATGTGTATGTATATATATATATATATATATATATATAAATATATATAACTGAATCACTTTTCTATACACCTGAAACATTGTACATCAACCATACTTCAACTAAAAATAATTTTAAAATAAAAATAAACTTAAAAAATAAGAGATAAATAGCAAGAACCATGCAGGCTACTCTGTGGAGACTATTGCAGGAGGCAAGAGTAAATATCTGTGAACTTAGAAGTTAAGGCAATTGGTAAGATACTGGCTTGCCTAGTATGATTTTTAAATTATAGACTGGCAGGTGGCCCAAGCCTGGGTACTGTCACACAGTTAAGATGTTTTCCTTCGAGAAGAGGTGCAAATGACTGTTGTTGTACCACTCAGCTTGATTGACACCCTCCATGAGTGTTAATTCTTCAGGATCTCAGGCATGCTGTAATTTTTCTTAATGTCTTCTTTGGATTTCCATCTCTGTGAACTGTTTCCAGCAATAAACCAACTAACTGGTTTACCCCTCAAGTCTGGTCAATTCTGAACCATGGGCGTTAAGTACCCTGTTGATGTTTGAGGGTTTGTTTGTTTTATATTGACTTGCTTCTCAGCACTCATTTTGCCCAAGGATAAGCATCTTTTCTCCATCAATGAATTCTAAGAAAGTTTAATTTTATTTGGTACCTTGTTTCCCTGGTAGCTCAGCTGGTAAAGAATCCACCTGCAATGCAGAAGACCCTGGGTTGACTCCTGGGTCAGGAAGTTCCCCTGCAGAAGGGATAGGTGACCCACTCCAGTATTCTTGCCTGGAGAATCCCAAGGACAGAGGAGCCTGGTGGGATACAGTCCATGGGGTCCCAAAGAGTTGGACACGACTGAGCGACACAGCACAAGGAGATAGAGTAATTTTGCATGAGAATATGAAAACTGTTCTCATACTAGAGAGTGAGTTCCTGAAGCTGGTAAAGGGTTAGAAACAGGGATTTTTATATGGGCTTAAAATTTTTTACCTTTTTTCTGGCATTATGAAATAGGATAAAGAAAATTGGTAGCACCCATAATTCAACCACTCCCCCAAAAAAACATTGTTTATATATGATGAAAATTTTTCCTGTTTCATTCTTTGTATGCATATCTTTTTAAAATCTCGTTTTGAAACAATATTTTATGATAGTCTTATGTCAGTAGTTTGTGAAAGCATGATTTTTAAGTTCACATAATGTTCTCTCATATGAATGTGCTCTTTTTTCCAATCTAATAAGTCTAAAATAATATTAATCCTATTTCTTCAATTAGCAGGTATAACTAATTTTTCATACATTTAATACCCTCCATATTTCTTACTGTGTTACTTATGCTTTCAAGTTGATTTATTATTTGTATTTGACTCAATATTTTCTTCATTTTTCTTAGTATTTCTTAACTCTAAAAAACTGAATCCTTTATATTTGGAGGGTATCAATCTGTTTTCTATAATATTTGTTATAAATATTTCTCCAATTTTGTGATTGTCTTTTAATTCTGATGAAAATATTTTTACAAACAAATTTGTAAAGTTTTGTGGCTTGAAGTCTATCAGATGTTTCCTTTGTGATTACTTTTTAGCGGTTCACTCAGCAAGTAACTAACAGCATCATGTGTTTAGGCACTGAGCAAGATGCATCTGTGTGTGCTCAGTTGCTCAGTCGTGTCCAACTCTTTGCGACCTCATGGACTGTAGCTCACCAGGCTTCTCTGTCCATGGTTACCCCTCTCCTGGACCTCAGCAACAACCTCCCCAAGGGTCCTCTGCTCAACTTATTGACAACTGTGCCCCTCACCCTATTGCGTATGCGCGTGGGGCACTCTGTGCTGTAGTCAATATCTAGCATTTAAGTGACATTTCCCAGGCAAGAACACTAGAGTGGGTTGCCATTTCCTTTCCCCAAGGGATCTTCGCAACCCAGGGACTGAACCTTCATCTCTTGCGTCTCATGCCTTGGCAGGCAGATTCGTTACCATCCAGACACTAGGGAAGCTCACCAAGCAAGATACTAGGGATAAAACAGAAAAGAAGACAGAGATGACTTCACCTCCTCAGAGCTTACAGCCTAATAAGGGAGACATACAAACAAAACCCAGGCCATTATAATGTAGCTTATTATAAGCTGTGCAAGAGGAAGTACAGAGTGGTGTGAGACATTAGTCTGTACTTTGGGGATACGGGAAGGCTTCTAGAAGAAAGCAGCTTCCTAGCTGAGAATGAAGAGACAAGGGCAGTGTGAATTGGGGCGGAGGAAACAGTATGTGTGCAGGTTCAGTCCCTTAAACGCTAGATACTGACTACAGCCCAGAGTGCCCGGAAGGCATGCGCATGCGCAGTGGGGCGAGGGGCGCAGTTGTCTATAGGTTGACCAGAGGACGCTTGGGGAGGTTGTTGCTGAGGTCCAGGAGAGGGTAACCATGGGCAGGGAATATACTGTGTAATTCATGCCTTTTCATTCAATAAGTAGTGCTTTAATTACACATATTAAGTTCTTACACACGTCATGTTTTACTTAGGTTTATGTCATGTCAGTTTTACTTAGGTTTATGTCATGTCAGTTCTTGGGCCAGCATCATGGTGGTTTTGAATTTTATGAAACATTTAAACCAGTAGGGCATGTACCCTCTGATCACTTTTTACTTTCAAAATTGCTTTATCTACTCTTGCCAGTGTGTTCTCTTAGATAAACTCCAAAATGATTTTGAAAAGTATAAGAGTATATACATTTATATCATCTGTATAAATACATATATATATGTGTGCACACATACACACACACACACACACACACTGGAGAAGGAAATGGCAACCCACTCCAGTATTCTTGCCTGGAGAACCCCATGAACACAGAAGCCTGGCAGGCTACATTCCATGGGGTTGCAAAAGTCAGACACGACTTAGCAACTAAACCACCCGCATGATACACACACATTTGTGTACACACACACATGCACACACACATAAAATATCCCATTGGTAATTTGACTGGGAATATGGTAAACCTGGGCTTCCCAGGTGGTGCTAGTGGTAAAGAACCCACCTGCCAATGCAGGAGACATAGAGATGCGTATTCAGTCCTGAGGTCGGGAAGATCCCCTGGAGGAGGGCGTGGCAATCCACTTCAGGATTCTTGCCTGGAGAATCCCATGGACAGAGGAGCCTGACGGGCTACAGTCCATAGGCTCACACAGGCTGGGACAGGACTGAAGCAACTTACCACGCACGCACATGATGAACCTAGGGGTCAGCTGTGGAATAAATGGCATTCATTTTAGTATTGAGTCAGCCCATCAGGAAGCGTTGAGCTTATTTTAATTATCTTTTATATTTCTTTTCAAAACCTTACAGTTTTTTCATATAGGTCCTCACATTTCTTATTAGGGTTATTCTTACATATTTTATAATTTTAGTTTCTCTTTATGAGTGGATCTTTTAAAAGTATCATCTGTCTGATACAGCTGAAATATATGTGTAATTTTTTCCATCTATTTAACTCATTATAATTAATTATGAGGTTTTAGTTGATTATAAGAGTTTGTAATCATAGTGTCTGTAAATAATGATAATTTCCCTCCTTCCAATAGTTGCCTTTGATTTCTATTTGATGTCTTACAATACTGATGGTAACTTCTGGTAACTAAAAGATAGTAGTGAGCATTCTGTCTTAATACTGATTTTAAAAAGACTGCTTCTTTGTTTAACATTATTTTAAAGTATATTCTGTGAGAGCTAATAAAATAAGCTTGTTTTATCTACTCTTCCAAATGAAATCCTGTCCCCCAGGAGTTCACAATTTGTATTAATGTATTAAGATTCTGAGATCTGCAATAAAGAAATATTCCCCTGAGTTTGAGCATTTCTTAAATTCATTTGCCCATAGAAGTATTCTTCTCTCATTTGGAAATTTATATCAGTTATAGCAATCAAAATTATATTAATTTGATCTTACTTTTTTCAATATTTTGTTCATCCTTGTCTCTATCTTTTGCCATGGACACTATGGTTTGGTTTTGCTAATAATTTTTTCCAATAATTTAGAAGATAGTCATCCTCTTTATTTCTACAAGTGATCGCACTTGAAATTTTTCACATTTCTACTTATACTGTATGCTTACCAAAGTCAAAGATATGAATACCTACTTTTCTAATCAAGTTCAGAATGAAACAGTGTGTTTGAATAACACCCCCCCACAGATGAGAATTTTAATCCATTTTTACATCCTTTCAGCCTTTTTCTCAGTATTTGTAAGAATAGTTTAGCATTTTTATTCAAGTTACTGTCAGTATTTTATATTACATGATTTCTCTTTTGTGAATTATTTTACCTACTCAGCAAGCAATCATATTTATGGTACATTACTGGACAGTTCTATGGTTACTTGATGTCTGTGTCCATAGCTCTTGTCCTTTTGCCAAATTTCTTACTTTTGCCTTATTTTAATTAATCTCTCAGGCAGCTGAAATGTCTGCAAGAATTATTTTAAGCAGGGCAAGTACGTTATATGCATATTTTTATTGAGCCTTTGCTTAACTTGAACAAATTCTGTCAGGTTTCAACATAATGATTTGTCTGGGTATAAAATTCTTATCTAACCATCTTTCTTGCCTTTCATATTTAGTCATGTAGTAGAAAAATCTGAGCTCTTCCATGTTATTGTTTCTTATTCATCTGTTTTTCTTCCTGGATTTTTATGGCTTTTACATTGTAATTCAATATTTTATCATAATGTGTCTAGGTGTGAGGTCTTTTTATTGATTTTGCAAAGTACTTGCTGAATCAATTAAGTTTCCAGAGTCAGATCTTGCATTAGTATTGGGGAGATTGTTTTAATTTTTAAAATAATTCTGAATATTCCTTTGATTATATTTTCTTTATTCTCTTTTCGCTTTTTTTAAAATTGAAGCATAGTTGACTTACAGTGTTGTGTCTAAAAAATTATGCAAATGAACTTATTTACAAACAGACTCATAGACATAGAAAACAAATTTATGGTTACCGAAGCAGAAAGGGGAGTGAGGACTAAATTAGGAGTATGGATTAACAGATACACACTACAATATATAAAATAGATAAAGAACAATGACTCACTGTATAGCACAGGGAACCATATTCAATATTTTGTAATAACCTATAATGGAAAAGAATCTTTATTCCCTTTTTAAAATATACTTTTAAATTTTTAATACTTTTTTTAGATAGGTAATTTACATCTGATAAAATACAAGCACTCTGAAGTGTATAGTTTTAGTGGTTTTGCCAAATGCATATATCTAAGTAACCCAATCCCTGTAAGATACAGAACATTTCCATCATTCCAGAAAATTCCTTCATGTTCCTTCCAAGGCAACCCCATGACCAGAAGTAACCGCTGATCTGATTTCTATCAACTTGGATTAGTTTTGCTATTCTGAATATCATATAAATGGAATCTTACAGTATTATGTATAAGACTTCTTTTTTTTTAGATTTGTCCATGTTATTGCTTATATCAGTAATTCATTTACTTATTGCTGAATAGAATTTTATTTTATGAATACACTGCCATATGTTTATTGATTTTCCTATTTGTGGATATCTGAGCTATTTCTGGGCTTCCGTTGTGACTCAGCTGGTAAAGAATTCACCTGCAATGCGGGAGACCTGAATTCAATCCCTGGGTTGGGATGATCCCCTGGAGAAGGGAAAGGCTACCCAGTTTGGGGCTACTATGAATAAAGCAGCTATAATATTTTTGTAAGTGTTGTTGTGAATATATTTTTCACTTCTTTTGGATAATTAATTACCTAGACTGGAATTTTGAAGTCAAAAGATGGCCATAGTTTTAACTGTTAAGAAGCTACTAGCAATTTTCCAAAGTAGCTGTGTAAAACACCACTACCAGCCATGTGAGTTTCAGCTATCCTGAATACCACTTAGCCATGTGAGTTTCAGCTATCCTGAATACCATGTTTCAGCTATCCTGAATACTACTTAGCATACGGTGTTGTTACTCTCATTATAGTTGTCCTAGGAGGTGTGTAGTGGTATCTCATTGTGATAACTCTTCTCTTTTTCATGAGTACAAATTAACACTAATTTGATTTGTTCCCCATTTTAGGGATATCTCTTACCTCATTTATTCCTTTGAGGGAGTACAATGTACAGCTTCTATACTTTAGAGAGTGTCTGATTCTGTTTCTTATAGTGTCAGTTTCACCTCTTATTGCCTTCAGTAGATCTATTAATACTATTTGGTTGGCCATAAAGTTCGTCTGGAATTTTCCATAACATCTTAGGGAAAAATCCAAGCAAACTTTTTGGTCAGCCCAATATTATTACTATTTTCTGCTTCCCTATAATCCCTCCTTATCTCATCCAGCACCTTTTTTTCTTCCATCTCTTTATCTCACAATGGTTGCCCATCCTTTTCTACACTGTCCTTTTTCCACATACACTGAGGGTGAGAAACAGTTCTAAAATTGTCTTTGAAGTGATGTTTCACTTCCCTGGTTATGCCCTTTTTCCACTAGCTAGGCTATTTATTTTTCATGTTAACTCATCCAGGAGTGAAACTCAATCTCCTTAGACCCAATATTTGTGAACATAGAATGTGTACAGTGTATTTCAGGACCTGCTCAATGGGTACTGAACTGTAAGTTTTCTGGTCCACAGCTGGAGGACTGGATGACATGTCCTAGTTCAAGATCAGCTCCTGACAAGAATGCCACTGATGATGTGTGTGCTAAGTCACTTCTGTTATGTCCAACTCTGTGCAACCCCTCTGCTAAATAGAACCATTTAGCTACCCCTCTGCTAAACAGAACCATCTTCAGTCCAGTAGGGTGTCCCTTTTATATCTGTATAAAAGTCTCAATACCAAAAAAAAATAAAGTCTCAATACCCAGAAAACAATGAAGTTGAATGTTACAAGACTGAATAGTGGCACAATGAATCCTGGAACACACATCCAGCAAGAAAAGTCTAGGTGGGGAGAAAGGAAGAGTCCATGGAAGAAGGACCTTCTAAAGATGAGGCATTTTTGTGCATCATCTAATTCAGTGGTCCTAATTCAATACACAGAGCTCCATCACTGGCTTCCCAGGTGGCGCTAGTGGAAAAGAACCCACCTGCAGTTTCAGGAAAGGAATGAACACTCTCCCTACCTGATTTGTAGCCAACAGTTTGGCTTTGTTTCTAGCAGCAAATCACATGTGGCTTAATAATCATGATTCTCAATTCAGTACCATGGATTATGTTAATCCTGATATTTCTTTCAAGTTTCTGGCTATAGTCTGACTGTACATTTTGGTTTGGAGTGTTTTTTAGTTTTCCTTCACTCCCCTTCTCCACTTCATGTCTTTATAAGTAATAAAAAATAGGGACATCTTTCCAGAAATCTAATGTGTCCTTTTAAGTTCTACCCAGTTTTAAGAGTTTATCATTCTATATATTTCCCCCATGAATCTTGACTAAACTCCTCAGTTTAATTAAATCCAAGTTTGTATGAACAACTAATGTTTTCTCTGTTTTATACACATGTGCTTAGTTGCTCAGTCATGTCCGACTCTTTGCAACCCCATGGACTGTAGCCCACCAGGCTCCTCTGTCCATGGAATTCTCCATGCCAGAATACTGGGGTGGGTAGCCAATCCCTTATCCAGGAGATCTTCCCAACTCAGGTATCAAACCCCACTCTCCCACCTCACAGGCAGACTTTAACCCTGTAAGCTACCACCCACTTCTGCTCAGAAACTTAAGAAGTTAAAAGCTCAGAAGCTTAAGACTAAAACTTAGCACATCTCTATGGGCATTTTGTAGGTACCCTCACTGTGTACAATAAAAAATCCCCAAAACCTGCTCCCTCAGGAAATAGATAACCCTAGTCATAAGATTGAAAGTGTTGCTGAGTGTTTCATCATCATGCTAATGAGTATATGTATTATATACTCTCAGCCCAGGATACTTTCTTATCCAGAAGTAAGACAACAATCAACAAAGGTTGATTTCCAACCTTCTTTTGAGAGAGAAGTTTCACACAATTAGCCTTTGAAATGTATATTCCCTGTAGTACCATGAAAACTTTGTTTCATAAAAGTGTTTCTAAGAAAGTCCTATGTCCTCATCTTGATGTTCTTTCTTATCACAACTAGTAAAAAATAAGAGCTGTGGTGGTCTCTTCATGACCCTCAAAAAAATCAATCTCAGCTTTCTCAATATTGGGTTACAACACCAAGGATACCAAACAAATAAAAAAAGTCCAAGGAGAGAAACATTAACTACCTGCCCAAAATAGTTACTATAACCATCTGACCTCTTGGTAAAGGTTCAAAATTCCCATGTTTGTCCACTAGATGAAAAGAGAATCTTTCTTATTAGGAAACCATATTCAAGATGTTTGTCCCACTGTTTTAGCCACGTGTTCCAGAAAACAAACACTCAGAAGGACAATGCAGATAGTGGAGTGAGGTTTATTACACCAGCGGGCCCAAGGCAGAGTCTTCTCTTAGCCAAGGACCCTGACCAGTTTTGGGGAAAACCTTATATACCCTAAGTGTACATGCTCAAACCACCTCCCCAAATTCTCTGAAACTAGTCTGAACAAAGGAAAAGAAAGGTAAAATCAAACTTAACCCGTGATTCATATGCTTAAACCCATAATTCGTATGTCTTAAGCCTAGGTAGTTAACAGTGGACAGTTATCAATAAGCCTGTGGTCATACCCAATAAGCATAATAGAATTTATGATTCTGTTTGGTTACACAGATAATTAGGGTATTCTTTTAGGCAATGGAGAGTCTAG
This sequence comes from Cervus canadensis, assembly GCF_019320065.1. Lineage (NCBI taxonomy): Eukaryota > Metazoa > Chordata > Mammalia > Artiodactyla > Cervidae > Cervus > Cervus canadensis. The sequence continues at coordinate 37,030,294 of NC_057401.1, forward strand.
GTACAAGACCTGGGGGTCTTCCATCGGGAGGACTGGTTTTCCAGTTGGTATGTCGTTTCCATAGATACTGGGCATATAGCTCAAAGTCCACAGTCTGGCCCAAGATGGAGTCCTCCTTTCAAGATGGAGCCTGTTTTATCTGTTTCCTCCTTCATTCCCCGTTCTTGATGCTCTTAACTCATAGTATGAGCATCACTCACAGGGATATATTGTACCCTGACTCTCCAACCACCAGTTTGGAAGAACGACACCAACCTTTGGGTTACAAAGTTCATAATACACTGTAAAATGCATTGTCCACAAAGCAGAACTACTAAGGCAACTGTGACAATGGTAAATATAGTTTTCCGCCAATCACCCTTCACCCAAGATAGGACCAAAGTCCAGAAAGGAATGTTTTCATTTGACATTGCTTTTACCTGATTTTTCATAATCATCTAAAGCAGCCGATACATTACCAGATAAATCAGGAATATATACACAACAACACAACATTCAACCTTAATTATAGCACAGGTCCCTCCTTGAGCAGCTGTGAGCATGTCCAAAGCCATTCTATTTTGAATTACTGCTTTTCTCCTTTGGATTTTCATTTAAGGCTTGGATGGCTTTAGCACCATCTAGGAGGGCCTGTTTTGTGAAATTAGTCAAGGCCTCTACTTTAATCATAATATCAGTTGTCCCTATAGAAGGTACAAATAAGGCAGCAATATACTCATACCATTGAAACACAGACCTTGTCCAACTAAAATGTAAATAAGGTAGATTTACCAGGGCTTGTAGGTTAGGCTTTATGCTGCCATGGGCAAAAGTGAATCCCAGTGTGTAGCGGCCTAACCAGCCAACTGGTAACCAAGGCCAAAGTTTAGGCCCACAAAGCCACTGGGTTCCATTGGGCGCCATCCAATGGATTCCAGGGTTATATTTCCAATCAGAGCCTGGCCAATGGATGGACTGGTCGGGGTGGTATGTGACCTCGAATGTTCATTTACACTGTTTGGGGGATAGGTACCCCATATGTTTTAGTTCTTTTGGGTCTAATGGAGGTCACCAAACTCTACCCTTTGTTCTTTTTGTTACCAGCATATAGCAGTGGGAGTAATTAATTGACCCTTTCCTGGGGTCATCCAGAAATATTCATCCCAGACTTGGTAGAATTGTTCAACATACCTAGAGGCCTGTCCTCCCTTGCAGGTCAGGGAGCTTTTTCCCTTTTGTTCTTTAAATATGAGGTATAGGCTTTTGTTACTCCTATGAAACTGGTGTTTACATCAAATGTAACCCCATGACCTGAGTCTGTTGACTGTAGGTCTGGCTTACACCAAGAGAGCAGGGAGAGATTATGACTGACAAGAGAAAAGAAAGTCTCTTTTTGTTGTCCCAGAAAAGAGCATAGTGGTTTAAAATCTCCTTGGTGGAGCAGTGACACCCACCAAGGAAGTCCATCCATCACAGACAGAGGCATAGCCCCACATACCCAGCAGTTAGAGGTGTTGTGGAAGTCCACTTAGGAATGTGCCTTTGAGATGAAAACATTGTCCTGAGTTGAAATGGAAGTTAAATTCAAAATCACGTTGATGAGGCCAAGCAGCAGGAGTTGATTATGTGGCTTCATCCTGAAGGTGCTTATCTGGGATCTTCTTTTCCTTCTTCTTCTAAAGGATGATCTTAGTCTCTCGAGGGTCAGTGGGATCCCTCTGCACAGTCCACTCAGCGTTTTCTGGGTATGTGTGGTATGTTCTCTTCATCCTCATGTGGTGGATCCAGGGAGTGACACCTGCAACTTTAACTGCTTGTGGGGGTGGCTAGAACAACAGTATATGAACCTTTCCAATGTTGGGCCAAGGAGTCGTGTTTCCAGTCCTTGACCCACACCTGTCCCTGGGCACAAATTCATGAATCTGTTCCCTAAGGGGGAACGGCACCCTTTCTTGTACAAACTTAGTTACCTGATTTATTACCTTACCCAGTTGTTCCATCTACTGTGAAATCTCATCTCCCCTTACCTGAGGCAAATTTATTGACATCTGTTTTATTATGGGAGGGGGACTCCCATACATAATTTCGTACGGAGAATAGCCATGGGACGGTGGAGTCATCCTGAGTCTGAGCAGAGCCGTTGGAAACAAGCCCACCCAGGAGCACTCAGTCTCTAAGATTCACTTGGAGAGTGTCTCTAAGTGTCCGGTTGGTTCCTTCCATCGTCCCAGAACTCTGGGGCCTATATGCTGGATGTAATTTCCACTTGATGTTTAAAGTTTTCCTTACTTGTTATACTAAACCAGCCACAAAAGCCCGGCCATTGTCCGATCCAATGCTGGTAGGAAATCCAAATCTGGGAACTATCTCCCTAAGCAGGCACCAGGCTACTTTTGATGTTCTTTCAGTCCGGGTAGGAAAAGCTTCTACCCATCCCGAGAACATACATACTATGACCAGCAGGTAATGGTAGTGTCGGTGAGGTTTCATTTCAGTGAAGTCCACTTCCAGGTGTTCAAAGGGCAACATTCCTTTTAGCTGAATCCCTGGAGGTTTCTGTCTGTGCTGAGAGGCTGCATTGACCTGTGAGCAGGCAGTGCAGTTCTGAGATTTTGTCCTGCATAGGGAAAAGAGGCAGGGAACCAAGAAATATTTTCAAATTAGCTCTTCCAATTTATCATGGCCTAGATGGGTCACTTGGTGTGTTTGGCTTACCAGAGTGGGTGCCAGCTCCTCCGGTACCAATAATTTGCCACTTGGCAGTTCCCACCATCCCTTCAAAAGTCTTGATGGCCCCTTCCACTTTGGCTAGTTGGTTTTGGGCTTCAGTGTATTTTGGGGAGTCCAGCATTAGCTCAGGTAGCTCTGCCAATATGAGAGCTTTAATAGGGGCTTCACTTGTCACCCCGAAGCCCTCGGCTGCTTGTTTAGTGGTCTTATCTGCCAGTCTGTTCCCTGAGCCAGGGGGGTATCCTCTTTTTGAGGTCCTCAGCGGTGTATGACTGCAACCCTTTCTGGTTTCCAGGCAGCATCTAATAGGGTCTTAATTTCTTCCTTATTTTTCTTATCTTTTTCACTAGCTGTCAAAAGGCCTCTCTTCTTATACAGAGCCCTGTAGTATGGCAAAAGCATATGTGGAGTCTGTGTAAATGTTTGTCTTCTTACCTTTTGAGAGCTGGAGGGCCTGGATTAGAGTATATAGTTTGGCCTGTTGGGCGGACCAGTGTGAGGGCAGAGAGCTAGCCTCAACGATGGTTTCTTCCATGACTACTGCATATCCCGACAGTCATTGTCCTCGTTTCACCAGGCTGGTGCCGTTGGTGTACAGGACCAAATCTGGGTCCGGGATTGGCTGGTCTCTCAAGTCAGGTCTGCTGCCATATTTCCTTGCAATCATGTGAGGGCCCACCTTCTCCCACAGGAAAGACAGTGGTCAGATTCAGAGCCTGACAAGGCTCAGTAGTAACATGGGGGTTCTCACATAACAGTCCCTGGTATTGAGTAACCCGGGATGTTGACAGCCATTTATGGGGGTCCCCTCGCGGGAGAGTGTTGACCTCATGAGGGACTTTTACGAACAAATCTTGGCCCAAAGTCAGCTTGGTTGCCTCCTGGACCAGTAAGGCAATTGTAGCAACTGCCCGTAAGCATCCCAGCCACCCAGTGGCAACATTGTCCAGCGGTTTCAGGAGATAAGCCACGGGTCTGTCCCATGTCCCCATCATCTGGGACAACACTCCCATAGCCACCTTATCCTTTTGGGTCACGTAAAGAGTAAATGGCTTAGCAAGATCTGGCGGGCCCAAGGCAGATGCTGACGTAATTGTACTGGGTTTGAGTTCTGTTACCAGTGGGACTTGTTTTGCAAGCCTGGGGGGTTGTCTTCCTCCCAGACCTCAGGGAATTGTTGAGATGGGACACCTCCTTGGGGAGGGCAGATTATGAGCACACAAAGACCAAGTTTCTTCTCCTAAAAATCCCCTGGCAATTGCTTCGTAATAATTTTCCCCAAGACAGTGTGGACACCACCTCCTAAATGACCTTCACAAATTTCCTTCCTAAGCCCTAACATGCTCGTCAACCTGTGTACCAAGCAGTCGCCGCCACCTTCCTATTCCAGGCTCCTGTGGGTCTGTGCCCCTTCTAATCCCACCTCCAGGGGGGGTGATCAGGCCCCCTTTTCCACCCTACCAGGTGGGTTCCTCCTCACCTGAGTGCTCAGTTCCCCTGCTGCGGTTCACTACCTACTAACGTGAAAGGTCCGGGCGTTGAGAAGCAGAATCCTTCCAGAAAGGCAAGGCGCCTTCCCCACTCTGGAAGATTCAAGCTGCAAGGCCTTGGAGTAGTTTGTCTCCTCAAAGTGAGGAGTTTCCTGGCCAATACACCAAATGTTGTAGCCATGTGTTCTGGGAAAAAACTCACTCAGGACAATGCAGATAGTGGAGTGCAGTTTATTACACCGGCGGGCCCAAGGCAGAGTCTCCTCTTAGCCAAGGACCCCGACCAGTTTTTGTGAAAACCTTATATACCCTAAGTGTACGTGCTCAAACCCACCTCCCCAAATTCTCTGAAACTAGTCTGAACAAAGGAAAAGAAAGATACAATCAAAGTTAACCCGTGATTCGTATGTCTTACCCCAGGTAGTTAACAGTGAACAGTTATCAATAGGCCTGTGGTCATACCCCAATAAACATAATAGAATTTATGATTCTTTTCAGTTACACAGATAATTAGGATATTCTTTTAGGCAATGGAGAGTCTAGGTACGAGCCCTGAGGCTCTTCCATCCAAGGAGTTTGGTTTTCCAGTTGGTATGTTATTTCCATAGATACTGGGCGTATAGCTCAAAGTCCACAGCCCAGCCCAAGATGAAGTCCTGCTTTCAAGATGGAGCCTGTTCTGTCTGTTTCCCCCTTCACCACTAATACTCTATATAAGTTATTGCTCTATTGACTCAAATGCTTGACAAGTTATTAGCAAAACTGTTAGATTAGCACAAAGCCCCCATGAGATCTACATTAAAACCTCCAGCCGCTGGCCCGTCATTTAGTAGGCATCTGCTTCCCTCTACACCATGAGTGGTAGTCAGTACCTCAGACCACAAATGGGCAGAATGACCCAAAGCTTTGGCCCACTGGGATGCTGCCTACTCCTTGTGATGATTTCAGATGTAACCTAATGACTCTTTGCCGTGGTAGGAGCTCAAGAAATCTTGGTTCCCTCTCTAACTTAGTGGGTTTTGCTGGTGATGCCCTCAGCATGTTCTGCTGAGCAGGGCATCTTCTGTGGCCATATCACCTCTGGCATAATCAGTTATTTGATGATGCCCAAAGACATTTTAAACCATATTTTGCCAAAAGCCCAACCTCTATTCCCACAGGAATCTGTTTTGTGTTAGTTTTCTATTGCCTGTAGAAAAGGACATCTCAGTCTTTCTAAAAGGATTGTTCACAAACAAGGGACATATAAGGCAACATGTCAACAAAGTGACCTGATGACTGGCTCTCCTTCCAGAGCCAGCTGGAAGATGCAGTTGATTCAGTTGTCCCTTTAAGGCAGGATCTATCCAGGACACAGCTAACAATGAGAAGTCATCAGAGGATTTATAACGGGTTTAAGAACAAAACCAAGAATGGGGTTGTTATGCAACATCCCCCATTTGATTGTCAGAGGAAAGATGCTCCATTAACAGAGGAATTTCCACTGACATTTCCAGGGACTCATAAAATAATTGCCACTTGAATGTTTTTTTCAGGCTTTCAAAGAAGTGTAGGAATGACCTGAGGCTGTATTGCATTCATGTCATTAGTCAAAGTTGCCTTGTCAATATAGCTTGTATTATTAGTTTATATTCAAACAGATGTCCTTGTGTATTTTTCTAATGAAGAAAGGAGCCATATTATGATGACCATTCTTAAAAGACTAACATAAAATATATTCATTCATTTTTTCAATCACTTGCAGTCAGTTCTTGTCTGCCCACCATGTTGGATGCTGTGCTAGGCACCAAGATGAAAAGGTGACCACTCTCTACCTTCCAGAAGCACATAGTCTAGTGGAGGAGAGAGCTGAATACAATCACAGGCGGAAATGGGGCAGTTACTGAAGAAGCAGGAAGAGAATAAGGAGGAGATTTACAGAGGAAATGGCATGCACAAACTTATAGTGATTCTCATTTCCCTAATATTTTGGGCAATTGCAAATAGTCTGATGGGCAGAACATACAAAGAAGTAGAAAGTGACAGTAAGTATGGCTAAAAAAGTAGGTTGGGGTCAGATGGTAAACAGCTTTGAATACTGCACTAAGTGGTTTGATCTGTGTTTTGGGGGAGCCACAGTTAGTAGCAGATTTGGGGTCGGGTCTCTTGATTCAGAGGCGTGGTTTTCTCTGCTGGATTGCACTTATGCCTTCAAACACTAGTGGTCACCACACTGGATTTGACTCATGATCACCCAGTGGAAGGGGTCTCCCTGGTGACTCAGATAGTAAAGAATCTGCCTGCATTGCAGGAGACCCAAGTTCAATCTGTGGGTCAGGAAGAGCCCCTGAAGAAGGGAAAGGCTACCCATTTCAGTATTCTTGCCTGGAGAATCCCACAAACAGAGAAGCCTGGCAGGCTGCAATCCATGGGGTCTCAAAGAGTTGGACACAACTGAGTGACTCACTCACTTCACCTAATGAAAATATATAAATTACCTATTAGGAGCAACAGGTGACTACTCTTAATATTATCTCCATCTTACTGATTAGGAAACTAAAACATAAAGAAGTTATGTAATGTGTCCAAGGTCACACAGCCAGCTAGGTGATCCCAGACAGTCTGACTACAGAGTCTGTAGTTTTAACCATACTTTATCTTCTCTTGATCTAGAGATCTTTATGCATTTATCTGTGTTCTGCTAATACTTGAGTTGACAAATAAAGGCAGCCTTCTATATCAGTTTTGATAATTGGTCAATTTTAACTGAAAAGATTAATGTATGTAATAATATAGGTCTCAGGGTCAAAGAATGAAAGATAATCCCTAATCATGTCTCCAGATATCTTTTCCTTTACCCTTTTGTGGCTATAGGAAACCAGATATGTGGAACTGGGCATCCTTGTCCTGTTAAGGGCACAGAAGTACTGGAAAGCTCTCAAGGGAATATTAACAGATTTGATGAGACCTCTGAGATGCTACAAACACTGCAATTGCATTTACTACCCAAGACACTGAAAGGTAAAAACTAAAAATCAAATAGGAATATCATGTGCATGATAAATAATGGCTGTTTGGTTTTCAGAATAAAAAAGACATTGGACTATAAGCTGAAGTCAAAACCGGACAGACAGGTCCTGCAAGTGCTTCTCTTTGTGCGTTGATATTAATCACATCCAAACAGGCCTTAGGGCTGTCTTCTTACTTTGCCCTTACCAAAAGAGTAGGATATCATTTTCCTTGGAAGCCCAAGTGTTAAACATACCCTTGCAACATGACTCAAATTTTGTGATTTTTACAAATCAGCTACTGTGTTTCGAATTTCTCCAGTTTCTCAATACCTTACTAGGAATCAGTATTTGCTGGAAGTTCAACATCAAAGATTTATTGTGTGGGAGAAGGTAGAATTGCTTTAGAGTTAGAACTAGAACAATGGTAATTGTTACAGCAGGACATATCTAGCATTATAAAGAAAAGCTTTCCTGTTAACTAGGACTGTGATACACTGCATCTTCTATGTGCAGTATTCACTTCCTTTTCCCCTGAAATGTTTTAACAGACACTGAATAACTATCGAAGGTTGGTGCTAGGGAAGAGTAAGAGCATGATGTCTGAGGCCGTACAAGACGGGTCTTACTTAGAAGGTTTCTATAGTTTGACACTGTGAAATAATCTACAAGCACTGGCCTGTACCAAGACCTCAGTATTCTATTTTATCATGCTCACCCATCCTACATGGAAAATGATATTTAGTCCACTTTTTGGAGAGTTGTCATCTTCATGTTCATTTTTATATATCCAACATTTTCATATACTTTTAATTATATGTAGATATAGGTATATCTATATCTATAGCTATGATATCAAAAGACATTTGCTCCTTGAAAGAAAAGCTATGACAAACCTAGACAGCAGATTTAAAAGCAGAGACATTACTTTGCCAACAAAGGTTCGTCTAGTCAAAGCTATGGTTTTTCTAGTAGTCATCTATGGATGTGAGAGTTGGACCATAAAGAAGGCTGAGCGCTGAAGAATTGATGCTTTCGAACTGTGGTGCTGGAGAAGCAAGGAGATCAAACTTGAACAGCAAGGAGATCAAACCAGTCCATCCTAAAGGAAATCAACCCTAAATATTCATTGGATGGACTAATACTGAAGCTGAAACTCGAATGCTTTTGGCCTCCTGATGCGAAGAGCCAACTTAATTGGAAAAGACCCTGATGCTGGGAACGATCGCGGGCAGGAGGAAAAGAGGACAACAGAGGATGAGGTGTTTAGAAGGCATCACCAACTCATTAGATGTGAGTTTGGGCAAACTGCAGGAGATAGTTAAGGACAGAGAAGCCTGGCGTGCTACAGTCCAACATAGCTAATATTTGAAAAGCTCAGGTTGGTTTACAAGGACTTTCCCAATGTCTTGGGTCAGAGCAAAAGGAGACACACAATTTACATTTGATGAAGCTGCTGCAAGTCAAAGTGTCCTGATAGCAAGACAAATCTGATACTAATAATATTACCATGAGAGAAGTGACAAGATAAACGTGAATAGGTGACTAAACCAAATTTCCCTCCATAAATCAATTCTTGTCTCAGTCAGATGATATATTTATCAGAAGCATTTGCCAAACTGGATCCAGTGCTTGTTGCCTTAGGGAAGCTGAATAAAGCCCAGATAACTGCTTGATGGAAAAGAGTTTGTTTTGTTTTTGCCATGTTCAAAAATAGTGATAATGATTTGCCTCATCCTGCTGGAGAACCAAAATGAAAAACAAAATATAAAGTCATCTACTTTTGGAAATGAACTCAAATAAAGAATCAATTTCTTTTTGCTTTGGCTTTTCTTATACAAGAAATCTCACTCAAGGATTGGCTACACATTTTAGGGGGAGTCACAGTTTTACAAGAGAATGGGCCATGTTCTCCCAAAGAGAGAACTGAGTGTCTTCTTAAAACATGCAGAGTTCCCAGGTATCTTGATAGAAACTAAATGAAGTAAGCCCACTCCCTAGGGCCTTTCTGTGTTCTAAGCAGTCTTATCTCTTGCCATAAAGATTCATTTGTAATACTTGTCAGTCATTCTCCAGCTATTTTTAATAACTTAGGCAAGCATACATCAGCGCTAGCTGCCCTTCTCTTTAACTGCTGAGGTGACCCCCTCAAAATTAGCCTGTGCCAACTCTGCTGAAAATTCTGCCTTTTTTTTTTTTGTTTCAGGTAATTATCACTTCTTCTCTTTCACCTTACTCCATTGTTCCAAACCAATGCTTGATGTACTTTGCCACTCATTATAGATTTTCAAGATGGTACCAGGAGAGTGGATGATTGAACTCAACATCTTTTGTTTTATGCTGCTTTCTTGAATCCAAGAAAGAACTTGGATCCAAGTTCTTAGCTACTCTTCAGCAACATATTTCTTTGTTAAAATATGGAGAAGTAGAGAAAGTTTGCAGTAGTTGAATTTTTTCTTACTGCTACACACAGCCTTTCCTTTGCAGAGTTCTTCTGAAGATTATATATTGCTATTTTTCATTCCATTCCCACAGTGACTCCAGGAGGTAGATATTAATAGCTTCATTTTCAGAAATGAAGAGACCAAGCCACAACAGTAAATGGCATGTCCGTGATCACATGACTGAGAAGCAGGCAGGCCAGGACTCAGACTCTGGTCTCATGACACATGCCATGTCCTGTGAGCTGTCTTCTACTCCACACTGCCTTTGTCGTTCTGGGAAGGGAATCAAAGCCTCGAACAAGAATAATAGTAAAATTAATAACTGAATTTTTAGCATTTGCTCTGTGCTAGATAGGGTTTCCCAGGTAGTGCAGTGGTAAAGAATCTGCTTGCTAATGCAGGAGACACAGGTTCTATTCCTGGGTCAGGAATATCTCCTGGAGGAGGAAATGACATCACCAACTTAATGGATATGAGTTTGAGCAGGCTCTGGGAGATAGTGAAGGACCGGGAAGCCTGGCGTGCTGCAGTCTGTGGGGTTGCAAAGAGTTGGACAGGAGTGAGCGACTGAGCCACAGGAACAACTCCAGTATTCTTGCCTGGGAAATCCCATGGACAGAGAAGCCTGGTGGGCTACAGTCCATGGGATCAAAAAGAGTTGGATAAAACTGAGCAACTGAGCATGCGTGTGTGTTAGATGTTGCACTAATTGCTTCATATGCATTATTGCTTCTACTCTTCATAATTTTTGAGGCTATCATTTATCCCCACTGAAAGGAGAAACTGGGTTTCAGAGAACATAAGTGATTTGCATAAAGATACAGATTGGTAGAGACTGAATCTATCTCTAAATTTGGGTGTTGAGCTGTGGAATTAACTAGTACCATATAGCTAAAATCTGAGAGAAAGAGCAGGGTCTTGTGAAGGATAAGGATGTGAATTTGAGTTCTAACTCTATATCTGTTTGCAGTATGATCCTGGGAGATTTTGTTAATCCTTTGGACTCTTGGCTTATTATTATAAAATGGGGCTGGTCCTGAAACCACACTCCTCCCTGGCTGGGACTCAAATGCAGCCAAAACTCAGACTCGATTTTGAATCCACAGGCTAGGACTTGAACCCATCCACACTGCTTACCTGTTACTGAACCTTGGGTTCTTTTGTCTCTTTGCAGAAAGAATTCAGGTGAGGCAAAGTGGCAAGCAAAGAGTGAGTTTGTTAGCTTAGGACGCTTGTGAGAGATAAAGCTGGCTGGCAGGGTGATGGGGAATGGAGAAGACCACCTTCTTCCTCATTCCTGGGCAGATGTCAAGGCTTACATCATTAGTCTCTCCTTTAGCCCTATATCATTTAACTGAAACTGTTATGGTGTTATTTAAATCATATGTGTATCAGCAAAAGTGTGGTAATATGTACTAAAATGTGGTAATTTATCTTGGAACTATTGCCCCTTTTGGGATTTGGGGATAATGTCCCCTTTTACCTAGTTTCTTTCCCTTTTCACCTTTTTTTTCCTTTTTTTTTTTTTTTTTTTTTTTTTTTTTTTTTTTTTTTTTTTTTTTTTTTTTTTTTTTTTTTTTTTTTTGATGTTTTATCAAGGAATTTGCTTTTCTTATGTAAATTCAGTCCTGATTTTCCCACATTTAGTTATGGCAATAGATATATTTATGGAAATGTTAATGCCTTGAAGTATAAATTTGGAATTTACGGGGATAAGGCAGCTGCAAAATGTAGTGGGAATTGAAATACACAAATTCTTATTTCTTTCTTGGCTACATGCAGAAATGCTACTCTTCAAGGACTGAATTAACACTCTGAATTCCTGTAACAAGAGTCAGACCCCATACTTACTGTCTTGTATATTAACTCTCAGGGTTTATGGCTTGAGTATGTCTGGTGCTTGAATGCACCCCATCTTCCTTCAAGGTAGTATAGATTGTTGCTTGGTTACTGGATTCTTTTTGAGTGATCATTAACATGAAACAGTCTCCCAAACTCCCTTAAAATTCCCTTGCTGTCCTAAATCCCTTACTGGGATTTCTAAATGGACTATTTGATTATCCTACTCTATCCCTATCAGTATTATTTGACCTAATATATCACATAGAAGGCTCCATCAGGTCAGACATGCTCAGGATATGACTAAACTAAAGAGAATGGTACAAAGGCAAAAGCATCAGTCTTTGTGTTAGAATGGAAACTACCACCCTAGCATCTTAACAACTGATGGCAATGCCCAGAAAATCTGGGCTCTTCCTTCAGCCCCATATTCTCTCCATAGCTGCCAGACCAGTTTGGTTATTTAAAACAAACAAATAAGTTTTGTTCATATAGAATTTGTCCATAAGAGTAACTCCCTTTCCTTATAGTATAAAAGCTCATTAAGTGAAATTTAGCTGCCATTTACAAAGAGTATATTTTTGAGCACCCTCTCATTGGCTGCTGGGAAAAGCAACTGTTAATAAACTAAGTGGGTAGAATCACTGCCCTGAGAGATTTTATTTTCTGAGAATGACCTGCAACCTCCTCTGCCCTAGAGTAAACAGGACTTTCAGAGGGAAGGTCCTGGGGCAACTTGTGGCTAAGACAGAATTGATTTGTTCTTGTGTTTAGGGTCATTGACTCTCATGAGAGCTACCACTTACCAAGTGCTTCCAATTGGACACATGCCCTAAACATATTATTTCTGAACCTCACCATAGCCACATGAAGTTCTCTTACTCCCATTTTTTAGAGGAGAAGACTCTTTGGAAATTGCTCAGAACCTCAGAGCTTGTCAGTTCCCCACTGGTCTTCCTCCTGTGTCTTCCATTCTATATCACCTAAACAAACAGTCATCCTCAAAGTTCCCTCCTTTCCTCATCCAATCCTACCATTCCTTTCTTGCTGATCTACTCAGGGCTTGGAGGACCACGCTGGCAGGAAAGAAAGCCTGCATTTTCTAAAATTCATACTCACGATTTGAGCGGGGTCTGGACTATGACCAACTCCTACCCTGCTTTGTTGTTGTTGCTGACAGTTTATCAAAGTCTTTGCTTTACTTATGTGCATTCAGTCCTGGATTTCTCATGTTTAGTTACGATAGATAGATTCTTTCGGAAATTTTGCTGCCTTAGAATACAAATTTGGAATTTATGGAGGATACGGCAGCTGCAAAATATAGCGGGAATTGAAAATACACAAAATCTTAATTTTCAGTCTCATTTACAGGTTTATACTCACCTGATTTTAGAACATCAAGATAGGTTACATGCATTGCTCATGTAAATAACCAGATTTTATTTAGAAAAAGATAAAGGTAAAATGTAAAGAGGGAGAACATATTTTAAATGAGGTTTTTTTTTCAATTTTTGAAAAAAACATTTTAGAAAACTTTTTTATTATTTCCTGAAATTTCATCTCCTTTAAGGGTAGATTTATAGCTATAAAAAATGACACCATGAAAACCTTTCTATCATAATCCTAATCACAGGAGATTATTGAGGATTATTATTTTTCCTAACTATTTGGTACTACAAAATAGATCACAGCTCTTCCTTTCAGAAAATGACATTTTTCAACCAGCTACTGTTGTGTCTCACCATCATAACCACTTTCATATCTGGCATATCTTAAATTGAAAAAGTCCACAAATGACACAGCCTGGCTTGGCGGGGGGAGGATCTGCATCAAATTCTGACCCTTGGCTGATTGTGTGTTTCTCCTGTAGAATTTCTTTACACTGAAGAAAAAGCTCATTGCTGTGAATTGTATGAACCCTCTGAACATTTTAGTGAAGTTGGGAGGCTTACGGTCACATTTCTGTGCATTTTCTCTTACTTTTCCTGCTTCTGAGTAAAAGAAACTCTATTCCTATGCTGGAACTTTCTGCTAATGGACCCCAGTTTCTCTGCAGCCAGCTCTGGAGAGGACTGGAATCCCAGCCTGGAGGGAACAGCGAAGGCATGGGCAGACAACACATACTCAGTTCATTTGAACTTTGCTGCTGCTAATATGATGGTGATTGTGATTTAGGAGCAAAGACTTCAAGGGGGACAGATCATCTGGCTGCAGGGATGGTTTCAGGCTTCTTGGCATAAGCTAATCACCTCGCTAACAGGTTACTTATAGAGTGTCTACAGTTCACTGAGGACACCACAGTCAGAGCTCATTTGTTGTTGTTTAGTTGTGAAATCATGTCTGATTCTTTGTGACCCTCTAGACTGTAGCCTGCCAGGCTTCTCTGTCCATGGGATTTTCCAGGCAAGAATACTGGAGTAGATTGCCATTTCCTCCTCCAGGGGATCTTCCCAACCCAGGGATCGAACCCACGTCTCCTGCATCTCCTGAATTGGCAGGCCGATTCTTTACCACTGAGCTACCTGGGAATCTGTTGACCCATTTTATAATCTAAACCAGGTATGCATTACATACTATCCAGTGGCAAAGAAGGGACAAGGAGGAAAGAGAGAAAAAGGACCATGTGGTAGAATTTAGGAATAAAAACAAAGCAGGCACCCCAAAGGATTTTTTTTTCAGCAGTCAAAATATTTTCCTGTTTAGAGAATGAGTGTCTCCTACTTAACTACAAATAACAAAAAATAAAATTAAGTAAGATTAAAAGGCTAGCAGGGGCAAGGGAATCAGAATCAGGGACTCAGGCTCTTATCTTGAGAAAGGAAAGAGGCAAAGAGAAGAAGTTGAAAATGTCAGTGTTTGATGAAATAAAAACAGACTTCAATAAGCATTCCTCAGAAACATGCCTTTTGTCTGATGCCAAAAACTTTTTGAAGTTTATCAGCTTTGCATCTCCCTATAGCCTGGAGGAATACTCCATAAAGTCCAGGGCATGGTATAATAGTGTTCTGTTTGCTTACTCTGTCAGGTGTGAGACAACTTTACTAAGTGATACCCTGATGGGGCCTGGGGCCAGCACCCTTTGAGCAGGAAAATGTAGTCTTTCTCTTGGACAATGTTTTCTCAACCTTCCTGCTCTCAGAGGGGCCTTGAAATGTCCACAGCAGGAATGTAAAATTTGTCAGCATCCTTGGTCAGTTCTTGAAGTAGAGCTGAGCTACCTAAAATACTGCTCTGTCACTGGGGAATCCGAGGGGAGAGTGAAGATTGTTGAAAGAAGGATTGAAGGGCTGGCTAGAGAAGTGGGCCCAACATCATCTACAGTGCAGCACCCTGGACTCTGCTCCATCATCATCGAGGCAGGTCTCTGAAGCTGGTTTTCCCTCTCACCAGGGCAGGCAGCATTCCTTTGGTTCTCCAGCCTCTGTCCTCATGCCCTGGCCTGCCCAAGAAGCATCCGCAGGTGTCAGTCAGCAAACCCAAGTGGGAAGGGAACCCTGAATCTTCCCTTCAGGGAGCTGTGCTCCAGTTCACAAATGGGCTAAGGCTCTGATCAGCGCTCACTCATGACAGAGGCTTCCTGAAGCAGGTGGATCTCTGCCACTGGCCCAGGAGGCTCAGAGATGGTGCCAGGTTAGTTGACTGGCTTACCATCAGCCTCCACCCACACTTAGACCCCATAGGTCCATCTCTCCAGCCTCAGAGACTGAAGGGCGTGATGAGGGGCCGAGTGGTTGTGGTCACGAGTGACAGAAGAAGCCAAGCTGCTGAGCCATGGCACCTGTGCAGACTCAGCAAGGGCAGAAGAATTGGGCAGAGCCATAGTCATTCACCAGGGCTCTAGTTATTCACCTGAGTCAGTTGCTTCCAGTTTGGAGCCATGAGGGAACCCTTCCAGGGGGAACCAGGGGGAAGCCCAGCAGTTGATTGACCTGAGGACACAGCCAGAAGGGGAGGAGTTGGCCCTGTGGCTGATTGAGTTCAAAGCAAGGAAAAAGAAAACTAAAAATTACTGTAGCTTCAAAAACACTCCCATTGAGCCTGTGAATCCCACCAGATCCTATAGCAAAGCTCATGAGTAGAACAAGGCTCACCCTCTTCCTTTCCCGTTTGTGACATTTTCTTTCTCATCATGGCTGAAGTTCTTCAGATGCATCCATCTTGGACAAAAAAAAAAAAAAAAAAGCATTGAGGTCAGAGGAAGGTGGTTCCCAAGGACTTAAACACCCAACCCTTGGCCTCCATGACCTATTCTTGACAGGTGGTCTGTTAGTCTTTTTGCAAACATGCTCAGGGCAGGTGTTCCCTAGCCTTGTCTAACTCCACCACCACCCCACAATGTGGGGGGACTGCTCACCTTGCTGACTTCCCCTGGTGGGAGGAAGAGATAGGGTATGAGAAATGAGGGTATGAGGAGGTATTCCTCTCCAGGGCAGCAGTGGGTGGGGGCGGCGGGGGGCAGTCTTTGGAGAATTCCTTCAAGGGTCTCAGTTGGCCTTAGACATCCCAAAATGTGTTTGTCCTCTTTGTCTATGTGTGTTAAGTTTCTGGGCAGGCAGACAGTATGTGAAAGAGAACCTTTAATAAAGTCAAACTATTCTCTCATTCCTTTTGTTTTTTCTCCATTGAGTTTCCTCTCTTCACTTCCTGCCCTTTCATCATCCTGCCACCCTCTTGTCACCTCCCAGGATACGTATAGGCTTTTTGCTGCCTATAGGATTGAGCCCAAACTCCTCAGCACAGCCTTCTGTGGGGTGTAGGCTCTGTATGAGACCGCTGAGTGTGGTATGAGAATGAGCCATTCTTTTGCCTGTTTCACAGGAGTTGATGAACTGCTTTTTCTAGAAACTTGAGGATTAGTATTTTCTTTCAAAATCAACTTTGACTTTTTGCTTAGAACCTGTTAAAGACTGAGGTCCTCTCTCACACTCCCCATCCCCATCTAAACTCAGTAGAAACACATAAGCAAGCCTTCCCCTGACCCCATGCTCTTGACCCTTGGAACCTGCAGAGACAAAGTGTGCCTTCGTGTTTTCCAGCAAGAGATTGTCTTGCCTGCCCTGTCCCCATAATTGAACAATGATTAACAACCCTGGGTACTTTAATACACAGATAAATTATTAACAGTGGGCTGTGCCTTTTCCCAGGTTGTAAAAAGGTGACTGGTTAGAGTCCCAACGTTCTCTTTGTTGGGGGAGGAAATGTAGAGGGAGTGTCATCTGAGGCCACTGGCCTCTGAGATACAAAACAAAGATGCGGCAGGCTCCAGCCCAGAGTGGGAGCCAGGTGACAGACGACAGGAAGGCCACAGGTGAGAGACTTTCAGCTCTCTTTGTCAGTTTTGAATCTTCTCTTTCATTTTTCTCTTCTGCGTTTGCGAATGGGCAGGAGGCATGCAGTAGGATTAGGGTGTCAATGACTGCACGAAGTTCTTAGGGAAGAGTCCTTGTTTTGAGGAGAGACGAGCAAGAAAGCGGCAGGTGAATATAAAGACCAACGTGAAGGCCCCCTCTAGACCCTGGCTGTTCCAGGGAGCGAGTGTGGACTGGCATGGGGGCGAAGATCAAAACGACAGCATGAGGATACAGCTGCTTGGTCACTTGACAGATCAGGCCTGGGGATGTGGGAAGGGGGAGCAAAAGATGATGAAGTCAGGATGCATTGCATTGATGGCAAGTTGGAAACATCTCCAGACCGCTGGGGGGCAGAGGGAGGCCAGGCAGTGAACTGTGAAGACCCAGTGGAGCCCATACAAATGAATCAAGAGAAATCTGGGTGATTTGGGCTGAAGTTTTTGGGTTTAACTTGTTTTTAACAGACTTCATTTTTAGATCAGTCTTAGGTTTACATAAAAAAATCGCACAGAAAATACAGTGAATTCTCACATCCCTCCTTCCTTGACACATGGATTCCTCTGTTATTAACATCTTGCATTCAGTTCAGTTCAGTCGCTCAGTCGTGTCCGACTCTTTGCGACCCCATGAATTACAGCATGCCAGGCCTCCCTGTCCATCACCAACTCCTGGAGTTTATTCAAACTCATGTCCATCGAGTCTGTGATGCCATCCAGCCATCTCATCCTCTGTCGCCCCCTTCTCCTCCTGCCCCCAACCCCTCCCAGCATCAGGGTCTTTTCCAGTGAGTCAACTCTTCGCATGAGGTGGCCAAAGTACTGGAGTTTCAGCCTCAGCATCAGTCCTTCCAATGAACACCCAGGACTGATCTCCTTTAGGATGGACTGGTTGGATCTCCTTGCAGTCCAAGGGACTCTCAAGAATCTTCTCCAACACCACAGTTCAAAAGTCTTGCATTAGTATGGTGCAATTATTACAGTGATGAACCAGCATGGATACATGAGTATTAACTAAAGTCCATAGTTTACATTAGGGTTCACTCTTTGCATTTGCGCAGGTCCATGGTTTTGACAAATGCATAATGTCATGTATCCCCCGATACAATGTCATAGAGAATAGTTTCACTGCCCTAAAAATCCCCTGTGCTTCACCACATCACTCCCCCCTCCTTTCCCCCAAGCCCCTAGCGACCAGTGACCTTTTTTACTCTCTCTATAGTTCTGTGTTTCCACATAGAATTTCCTCATATAGTTGGAACTCTACAGGCTGTAGTGTTTTCAGACTGGATTCTTTCACCTAGTTTATATGCTGCATGTCTTTTATTTCCTGCATGTCTTTTCATAGCGCAATAGCTCATTTCTTTTTGTTGTTGTTGTTGTTCAGTTGCTAAATTGTTTCTGACTCTTTGTGACCCTGTGGACTGCAGTCCGCCAGGCTCCTCTGTCCATGGAATTCTCCAGGCAAGAATCCTGGAGTGGGTTGCCATTTCCTTCTCCAGGGGATCTTCCCAACACAAGGATTGAACCCACGTTTCCTCCATTGGCAGGCAGATTCTTTACTGCTGAGCCACCAGGGAAGCATTTTTACTTGGTGCTGAGTAATCTCACACTGTATGGATATACCGCAGGACTTTTACCCATTTGGGGAGATAAAAGGCAGAAACAATGGAAAGGGTGGATGGCAAGAAAGCAGCGAGGTCCATGGGATGTCATAAAAGGAAGAAGGAGAAAGGTTTGAAGTGGGAAAATAAACATTAGTGCAGGGACCTAAGGTAGGTTCTTGAGACCAATGCTCGGTAGGAGAAGCCAGCTCCCCATTTACCCCCACTAGGCCTTTCCTGTTCTTATAGACAGAAAGTTCATGAAGGCAGGAACAGTGACCACATCATCCATCAGCCCAGTACAATGAAGACATCCAATAAATATTTGTTGAACCCTTTCAACCTTCCAAGATCTTTCCTAAAGAGCAAATTTGCCCAGACACCAGGAGATCTGAAGCTCCTAAGGTCATCTCAGGCAGGTCTTCACTGCTCGCTCTGCTGAGCCTTTTTGTTTTAATTGCAGTGGGGCAAAACTTGCCTGGGATGTTCCCCTCCTCAACCAAGAACCCATCTCTCTTGTGAGATGTTCCATGTACAGAACCAGAGGCAAGCTGTAGGGAACCAGGAAAACCAAGGGAGCTTCAAGCTAACCTCACATCCCAGGTTAAAAAAAGGCACTCTCACCAAGGGATCAGAATCCAACTTTCCAAGCATTCATTTTTCAGCCCAATCGCAATGCAGCAGAATTAGCCCAAATAATCGCTATGGAAACAGGAAGAGCAAGCAGGGGATTCAGGTGCTCGGAAACAGCTGTGAGAGATGAGCCAAACCCTCCAGATGTTCATATTTGAGGGGAAAGAAGGTCTGTGCCACACAGTAGCAGCCCATATGTGGGAGCTGTTGGAGCCCAGCCTTGGGAGTACAGCTTAGAGTCTGGGTGGAAGGGATGGTCCTCCAAGGGAACTGAAAAGTCAGCTCAGAAACTACAGGGTCAATAGCCATTCACCACTCAAAATTCATCACATGGGTAGTGGTCCCCAGGCAAAAGAGTTCACCAAGCAGACCTTTGTCTTGGGCAAGGTCACTGCTTAAAACAAGATCCTCTGCAGGGTGTGATACTTGCATTCCTTGATACCCGTATCACTTTCTCTCCTTGTGATGAAAGGGGTGAATGAATCCAGTAAGACAATGAGGGTATTTTGCTTGGGATCTGTCCATACCCTGTTCATGCTCACCTGACTCAGACAATCAGGACCAGGGTAGAGAACGCTTGAGAATTTCTCTTCTTCCTTCCTTCTTTCTTTTTTAATGTTTGAGAACTAGTTGTTTTATGCTATTTATGCTGCACTGTGTGGCATGTGGGCTCTTAGTTCCCCAACCAGGGACCAAACCCATGCCCCTGCAGTGGAAGCATGGAGTCATAACCACTGGAAATCCAGAGAATTTCTTATCTGGGGGAAGGAATGTGGGCCACTTGGCCCGAAGCCTGTTTTGAACAGTGGGGCTCATCTAGAGACACACATTTTGCTCCCTGTCTTTTGGGGAGCTGAGGGTGAGGGTGGACAGTTAATCAGATGCAGAGGGTTGAGGTAGGGGCAGTGAGTGGGGTGAGGAGTAACTGCCTTCCCACCTTGAATCCCCCTAAATGACAGTCCCTGAAGAAAGGGGACATACCCATGGAGAGGGTGGCCCAGTGTTGATTCTGTGTGTTTCCAAGGCACCAGCCTTGTAGCCCCTTCAACCACGGGGCAGCAGAAGTGGCCCCAGCACCAGAAACACAGCAGGCAGGGGAGAGCCAGATGTCTGTCAGTGGCGGGGCAGCTGGTCCCGTCTGCTGAGCCTGGCTGGTTTCCAGGGCATTCCTTGCACATAGGGGCTTTCCTGGTGACTCAAGCAGTAAAGAATCTGCCTGCAGTGCAGGAGACCTGGGTTCGATCCCTGGGCCAGGAAGATCCCCTGGAGAAGGGAATGGCTACCCACTCCAGTATTCTTTCCTGGAGATGACAGAGGAGACTGGTGGGCTACAGCCCATGAAGTCGCAAAGAGTCAGACACAACTGAGCAACTAACAGACACACACATACACACACACACACACACACACACACACACACAGGCTCCCAGAGAACTACCACCAAGTTCGTTCTCTGATTCCAAATATTTCTATGAGAAAGATAGTACCTGTGTCTCACCACGATCCATCTCTTCTTTGAGGGCATCTACCCTTTGGGTGCTCACCAACATGACATTTTCATTTCATTTTCTTGTTTATATGTGTTTGCCTTCATCAGAGGGACTGTGCCTGGAAGTATTAAGAGGCTTGTTACTCTATCCTGGAACTGGGACTCCCTGCTGTCCTCCTCCCCCTCATACTTTTTCTCCCCAGCTTTCCAGAACACTCTTTAGACTTAACCTCCTTCTATCTTAGTCTAGGCCCTTTCTTCCCACTTACCCTGTATTTCTCAGCCACCTGCATTGGAGCACATTTAAATATCCACCCACAACAAAGGTAAAACCTCAGCAAGAGGTTGGGGCTTCCCAGAAAACAGAGTCGGGAAGAGCAGGGCACAGAACTGAGAGTGGCAGTAGATCCTTCACAAGAGACCCTGAATATCTGGGAACATGACAGGAGAGATACTCATGACAGAGTCCAGATCCTTGCCCTGGCTATAATATTAAACTATGATTGATTCATTTATTCACTTCTCAACACATTATTTATTCTCTCAATAAATGTTTATTGAGCACCAGTTATATAACAAGGTAGGTCTTAATGATTTAGAGATAAATGAAAGTCCTTGTCCCTGAGAAGCTAGTTGGTGACACAGGCACATGGATCAGTAATGGGGATAACAAGTGTGAAGAAGTCGGTAGTCTTGAAAGACCCCAGGGCAGTGGGTATGCATGAGATGGCCTGGGACCCAACTGAGCTGCTCTGGGAAGAATTTGTTAGGACTTAATGCCTGACCTGAGTCTTGAGGGTAAAGTGTGGAGGAGGAGGGCCCCAGATGGCATGCTCCTGGACAGAGGATCCCTGTGTGGGAGCAGAGGCACCTACAGGGCAGGTGTTATCAAGGAAACTAGGATGTGAAGTGGTCAGAACCCTGAGTGTGTGGCCTGGAGTCTGGGGGAGACCTGAGGCCAGAAGGCAGAGCAGCTCAGGATGGCCTTTGAGGCCAGCAAGAAGGCTGAGGCTGCAGAAGATTACAGAAGAGATGTGCGATCAGATTCCCATTTACAGAATGGCAGTCCTGGCTGAAATGTGGTGATCAGTTTGGAAGGAGCAAGCCCAGAGGCCCAGGGAACACTTAGGAGCCTGTTGTAATAAAATCACCTGGAAATGGTGTTCCTTGGAAGCTCTTCTCCTCACTGTCCACCTCGGGCTTCCTGTCAGGGGAAGGCAAGCTGGCACAGCAGGCTTTCAGAAAAATAGCTCGTTTGTTATTTGTTCTGGTGCTGTCGGTGACTCTATTGCTTTCTTTTACAGTCTCTGTCATGTAAAATCAACATCATGTAAGTGTTTCCTCCTGATAAAAGCTAGCCTCCAGAACCGTGAGATTATAAATAAATTTCTGTTGTGCAAGCCACTCAGTGTGTGGGGCTTTGGTGTGGCAGCCTGGCAGCCTATACAGGTGGGCAGTATATTATAATGATCTTATGTTACCTGTGGAAACTGAGGCATAGAGAGTCAGTGTTTCCACAGGGCAACACGGCTAAGCAGTGGCAAGCAGGTTGTTCCAGCATCTGTCTTCACAACTGCAGTGTTTAAAAATAATTCTGTCTTGGTCTTAAGCAATTGAATGCTCATCCTTTGAGATGAAGCTTAATTTGGGCATCAGTTCAGTTCAGTTCAGTCACTCAGTCGTGTCTGACTCTTTGCAACCCCGTGGAATGCAGCATGCCAGGCTTCCCTGTCCATCACCAACTCCCGGAGCTTGCTCAAACTCATGTCCATCGAGTCGGTGATGCCATCCAACCATCTCATCTTCTGTCATCCCCTTCTCCTCCTACCTTCAATCTTTCCCAGCATCAGGGTCTTTTCCAATAAGTCAGTTTTTTGCATCAGGAAGCCATAGTCCTATTGTAAAGAGAAAGAAGCAGATGAACTCCTTGACGGTCCATGATCTCTCCCTAGTGAAGCCATAGTCCAGCCCACACAGGTCTGCCATCCTGTGGTAGAGCAAGTGTCTTGACAATTGTGTCCCTGCTTGGAATCCAAGAGAAAACATACCCCCAAAAAAGGCTATGAAGATGTACCAGGCAGCTGAGTCTCTGAGCCTGGCAATGGACAAACACCCCCTTCTAACATAGGTAAGAAGACAAATTCTGGAATAAACTGCCTGCCCCTTGTGAGCTGTGTGGCTTTAGGGAGGCATTTGACTTCTCTATGCCTCAGTGTCCACATGTAACATGAGATCATTCTGTTTCTCAACTGTATTGGCTTGCTAGGGTTGTCATAACAAAGTACCACTAACTGAGAGGCTTTAATGGTATAACCGTATTGTCTCACAGGTTCTGGAGCCTAGTAATGTGAGATCAAGGTTGGTTCCTTCAGACAGCCATGAAAACAATTCTGCTTCCTTACTGTCACCTACTTTCTGGTGATTTGCTGGCAGTGTTTGCTATGTCCTTAGCTTGTAGATGCATCACTCAAATCTCTGCCTTCATCTTCACATGACTTCCACTCCAAATGACTGTCTACATCCAAATTTCCCCTTTTTATAAGGACATGTCATAATGGATTAAAGTCTGCCTAATGACCTCATTTTGATGTCATTGCCTCTGTAATGAAGCTGTATCTAAATATGGTCTGGAGAAGGAAATGGCAACCCACTCCAGTATTCTTGCCTGGAGAATCCCAGGGACAGAGGAGCCTGGTGGGCTGCCGTCTGTGGGGTTGCACAGAGTAGGACACGACTGAAGTGACTTAGCAGCAGCAGCTAAATATGGTCACTTTCTGAGTTACTGGGGTTTCAACATATGAATTTAATGGGGAGACAATTTAACCCATAACCCCATCTAAATAAATTCTTCATTGAAAATTAAATGAATTAGTGCCTGTAAAACAGTGCCTGGCACCTAGAAGTTCTCAGTAATGCTAGAATATGCCAGATATAAATTAAAAACTCCCAGGTGAGTGGATGGCAGGGTTGAAATTCAGCTGGTGCACCAGTGTGGCCTTACCAGTGATTCACAGCTTGTGTCTTTTTTGTCAGTCAGGGCTTCTAACCCACCAAGTGGGGGGGTTGGATAATCCTCCTGGCTAACAGGTACAAGATGAGAATGTGTAGGCTCAATGAGGTCTGTGCTTTTTCTTCCCTGTTCTCCAAGCTGTACATACTGGACAATGCAACTAGCCCAGAGGGTGAACAAAGCGATTCCCATTTCTTTTAGAAAGGAACCAGGGAAGGCACTGTCTTCCTGATGAACCCATGGAAGGAAATTTCCCATTGCCAGTGACGCAGCCCTGGGGGCTAGGACCAGGCCAGCTTGCCAGCCTTGGAGATGAAGGTTACTGAAGGGTGATCCATATGGGCCGACTCCAGGCCACCTAAGGGAGCTGCTGACCTGAGTAAAGTGTTTGCTCACCTGAGTTCACCTTAGAATCAGCCCTTTAAAAAATAAATAAGGTGTGTTGATCTTTTGTGTGGATGGTTAAACAAATCTGCTGGCCCCAAGTGAATTCCAGGTAAAGAAGCTGCTGAAATCTGCCAGAGCTAGGCCTAAAGGACCCAGTGGCCTCTCCATAGAGCTTTCTGGGCATTGCCAGGTTCTTCTTCTTAGCAGGTCCCTTGACCTCTGTGGGCGGCTGCCCCATGACTATCCCAACCAGGGATTAAGGAGATAGCATGGGCCTGGGAGAGAGGATAGCTGACATGGGCCAAAGTCAAATATAGCTGCTGAGAAAAAAGACGGTTTATAGAGTTTCAGTGGTGGGCAATACCAGAAGGGTGGTTGTCCACAGAGAGGTTTTGAGAGGATGGACCTTGCCGTTGACTGACGTCCTACAACCCTCATCTTAGAAACATGTACACTGACCTCCAAGGCCAAGGCAAAGTCCGCTCTCCTTCTTGACCTTCGAATTCTTGTCTCTTTTCACTAGGTAAACAGGAAAGCTTCTGCCCTCCAGTAGGAAAACCCTAGACTGGGAGGGGAGGACACCTGCTGGTTCTGTGGCCCCCCAGGCTCTGTGACCCTGGACAAGTGGTTTGACCTTTCTGGGCTGAGTGTGTTTTTCTGTTATTTGAGGGGCTTGGAGTCATGGAAGTATGGACTCTTCAGGTTAAAAAAAGATCTTGGAAATCCCGTAGAGAAGGTAGAGAAGGCTGAGAAGTGAGCGGCTCATGGTCATTGAATTAACGAGGGACAGGAACCTGGGACTCTGGTATCGTGACCCCCACCTGGGACCCATCTCATTAATGACAGTGATCCATCCTCTGTCTATAATGTGTCAGACTGCTTACATTTACCCTGCAGAACAACCTTCCGAGATAGAGATTCTTATACCCATTTTATAGGTAAGGAAACTGACTTGACCGAGATCCCCAGCTACTGAGGAGTAAAGCTGGGACTCTGGTTTGGTGCCCTTCCTGCTGCACACCAGCTGCCTCTGATTACCCTCAGAACATCCCAGCCACGGGCCACCTTGGGTGCCCTGGCACCAACCCCAGCAAGAGCAGGGGCCTGATTCTTGAGAGCTGCCAGGTCGGTCCCAGGAGTGGGACCAAGCAAGCAAGAATACTTATTCTCAAAGCAGCAGAGAAGTCATGGCCATCTTCCCAGTGTGAAGCAGTTGGCAATGGATAGATGAGATTTTACAAAAATTTCCATATGTGATATTTGAAATAAACTGTTTGATCAAAATGGAGCAAAAGGAATTAGCCAGGTCCACCCTAGGCTGTCTCCTTCAATGAGGTTTTTATACTGACTGTCTTGATGGCACCCTATCATCCGTGACCTAAAGGGCCAGGTGCAGCAGAACAGGTGTTCCAAGTAGTGCCAGCACCCCTTGGAGTCTTGGGGAGAGCCGCTCCCTCTGAGTAAACTTCGGCCTCCATGGAGTATCAGCGCTTCCTCTGGGTAGAGAAGAGACGCCCTCAAAGATCACTAAGATCTCTAAGATCTCTCCCTGGTGAGTCTAGATGAAATTTAGTCTTGATGTTTGGCAGCTTGTTGTTGCTCAGTCGCTAAGTCGTTTCTGACTCTTCGTGAGTTATTTGGACCCATTACACCAGCACCACCTGGTCATCATATAATGCACTAATCTGGTTGGGAAAACATTCCTCGTGTTCCCAGTATTCCGAACAGAAACAGATGCTGCAAAATATGCTGCAGCATGTTTTCAACTTCCCTGCCTAGGCTCTCAGAAGGGCCGACAGGCTGGTCTTAGACCTGCAAAGACACCTGATCTATGTGGAGACAGTTGTTTTTCACCCGTGATAAGCCTTCATCTCTAGTTCTTAGCAGTGTGTATGTATAAACATAATTTCTGCCCTCCACCAGTGTGACTGCTGCAGTTAGGAGTCCCAGAGTTAATTATTGACAGCCAAAGAGATTCACAATGAGCCAGGACTTATGTGTTTTCTAGAAGCACATTTCCATGAAGATTTTGCCCCTATAGGATTCCTCCTCAGGCTCCAGGACAGACAGACAGACAAACATTGGGCCCTATCAGTTTAGTTAGAAGAGGCCCAAGCCTAAAACCTCAGGGAACCCGCTTGGAAGATTTTTCTAGGAAAGCAGACTTTTTGATTTGACATCTCAAGGAAACAGGTGTTTTGGGAGAATATGCTGTGTGCTCAGTCATTTCAGTCATGTCCGACCCTTTGCAACCCCATGGACTGTAGCCCACCAGGCTCCTCTGTCCATGGAATTCTCCAGGCAAGAATACTGGAGTGGGTTGCCGTTTTCTTCTCCAGGGTACCTTCCTGATCTAGGGATCAAACCCATGTCTCCTGCACTGGCAGGTGGATTCTTCACCACTTGAGTCACCTGGGCTGTGTTGGGAGAATAAAATCACACTACCTTAGAAGGAACTGCGGTAGTCTGGCCTGATTTGGGGAGTACCTAAAGAGAACTTCATTCATAGGTCAAGATAATTCTAAATGATGGTAAGCCCTCAGGAGATTCCTTGGCTACTATATTCACCATGAAATGAACATATCCTAGAATTTTGGTTGGAAGGGATGTGGGAACTCATTTTGTCTTTTCTCAGTACGTGGATGAGATGTCTGCAATAAAAGGAAGTTCAAGTCTAGAGAGTAAGACTAATGGCTCATAGGTCAGTTTGCTTCCTGTCCAAGGGGATCTGAAAGCCAAGGGAGCTTTATAATGACTTATGTAATAGTTGTTTCTCTAAAGTCCTTCAAGCAGTCCCTTGAACTTTTTTATGCAAAACAAAAGTTTCCTTTATTGATAAAATACAAAAGTGGACCTTGGCTTAACTCATACCAAAATATTATCATTCTGAACTCATAATAGCAACTATATTGCTGAGCATTTACTATATGTGTAGCACTGCGCTAAACTGAACTATGATAGTTGGGTGGCTTACCCCACCGGTGCCTCACCCCACCGGTGCCTCACAGATACTTGTGTTATTTGAAAGATTGAATAAACACATACAAAGTGCTTGGAATTCCACCACCCCATCTCACCTACAGCCTCAGTGTGTCCCTGCTTTGGCCAAGTAGAACCACCTCCTGTGAGGAAGGGAAGGAGGTCATGTACAGGCAGGGTTGACCTTATAGGTAAACCCCTGTGGGTGAGGGGCTCTGTGGTGTGATGGCCCCCAAGTCCATGTCTAATTGATTCTAGTCCACCTGGTTCTACTTTTTTTTTTTCCATCTGAGCATTTAACAGTGCCTCTGTTAAAAGCAAACACTCTTCTAAGAAGTAAGCTTTGAATCAACCATCATTAGAACTTCTTTTCCATCTTTCCCAGAATCTGAAAGAACAAGATTATATAAGTAAAGGCACAAGAAGAGGTCAAGCCCTTGATGCCTGAGAATTCATGCTATAAGAGATGGTTGTTTGACATTAGCTTAATGTACTCCAGAGTGACTTTCTCTCTGAGAATAAATTCAAGTCTTCTTGGGTTGCCTTCTTTCAGGTGGGAAAAATATTTTGAAAACTCTTATGTAACCCTGAATGAATGACTTGGTAAAAGCAGATGGCAGGGTCCTCCAAATAGCATACGTGTTTTGTTTTTCTCAGAGACTTATCAGTCTATAACCCTGAGATTTCAACACTCCAGTCAGTTTCGGGCTCTCTAAAATGAAATGGTCACATGCCCGCATGTGTGTCTACAGTTAATCACAAATGGACTAACTCAGGGCCAGGATTTCATTTGAGCTCATAGTCCTTTTCTGTGTGTAAAATGAAAGGGAAAATGCATGGAGTCTAAGGGTTAGGAGTCTTAAATCTTTTCTGTGTCCTGAACACTGTTGGCCTAAGTGAAGCAAATGTGATGGGCTCCATGGGAGAGAGACACAGGACCTGGGATCAGGTCACACTTTCTGGCCATGGAAGGCATGCCATAGACCTGCCAGCTTTAATATAGGACCCAAGGCTTAAAGCTAGGACATCTGAGATCCCTGCACCTAATTCTCTGATGGACCTTTGACTAGGGGCATTGGCAACTCAGAGTGTGTCCAGTAGGAGGCAACAAGGAAGCAGACTGGTGAACCAGAGAAATGTGAGAAAAAAAATTGAGATTTTGTTTTCTGTAGAAGAGAAAGCCCCAGAGGAATGGGGTGGCTGTCTGCTCTTTAAAGTGTTCATATAGAAGATGAAGAAGGGGCATTTTTCTTTGTTCCTAATGTGAAAAGTAGTACCAGTGGAAGGAGACTATAGGATACCCAGGTTTTTCTAGCAATTGGAGCTGTCTTCAGTGCCCAGACACTGCAGGTTGGTGCCATTCTTGGTGCTTCATGTGTTGATTCAGTGGCTGAAGGAGGAGACATGAGTAGCGGAGGCTAAAGCAGGATGATTTCCCTTCAGTGGGAGATTGGACTAGAGATTTACTTATGCTAAGTCACTTCAGTCATACTCTTTGCAACCTGGTGGACTGTAGCCCACCAGGCTCCTCTGTCCATGGAATTCTCCAGTCAAGAATACTGGAGTGGGTTGCCATTTCCTTCTCCAGGGGATCTTCCCAACCCACGGACTGAACCCACATCCCTTATGTCTCCTGCATTAGTAGGTGGGTTCTTGACCACTAGTGCCACTTGGGAAGCCCAGGTTGTTGCTAGTTATAAAGAGAATAGCTGTATGATGCTTTTAAGTGATGAGCAATAAAGGTGGGTTTATGGTCTCTGTATTCCACAAAGTAAATAATTCACTTTCTCATATGAACTATTTCGTGCCTGAAAAGTCTGAGAAACAGGAAAGCTCAGAAGTTCACAGGGTAATTTAAAAATCCTTTCTCGAAGGCCATCAGATCACGGAAGTCAGTGCCCAGTGTGGGTGAGGGCCTGGCCTATGGAAGCAGAGCCCACAAGTGTTCAAACCCTGCCTTTGCCCTTATTATACTCTGTGAACTTGGATGGGCTCCCTTGACTTATGCCTTCACTCCCGAAGTTGTAAGGTGAAAAGTTTAACCTTGCCTCCCACTCCCATTGTGAGCCTGAAGTCAGTGAACGTACCTAAAACATGAGAACTGTGCCAGGTACATAGTGAGCATGCAGTAAAGGTTAGTGCTTATTAGACAAGGAGTAGTCATTATTATTTCTTAAGTCCATGAAAGGATTTAAACAATATGGTATCAGCTTACAACAAAAACAGGTATGCTTTTTTTGGTTTGTGATATCGTGAAACAGAGAAGTTAAACATGGATATGTCTTTGGTAATAATGAACATTTTAGGGGCCCATTCAGGAGTGATGAATCCTGTAAGTGGAGGTGAATGACAGCTGAGTCCCATGAAGCAATGGAAAAACCAGAGTCCAGTGACTTTTTTTTTTAAGTAGTGGAGCCCAAAGAGAATGGAAGTGTAGCCAAGTCCCTGGGATTTCCACTGTTTCCTGTGGCTGTATTTTGGCTCCGTGGTTCCCCAAGAGAAATAAAAATCAAGGCTTCATCCAGATTGTTCATCTGCTCCCATGTTGAAAGTGCAGTAACATCTGGTTGACAACTTAATTATATCTACCCTAAATTTTTTTCTTATCTTAAGAGCACCTACATCACCAGGGGAAAAGAAGAGGAAAAACAGGAAAGAGGGTTTAATTTCTTATCTTGATAATTACCTCATGTTTTACGCTGAGAGGGCTTATTGAGGTTTAGGAGCCATTCATTCCTGCTTTTATCCTTCGAATTTCTCATGCTCTCATCACTTTATTAGACTGGCAGCTAACAAAAGGAAGGGGAGAAAGATTTCAAACGTCCCTCTCAGGACGTATCAGGCAGTTCTTGGGATTCTGCTGGCTCATTTATCCAAATGAAATGGATCGCTGGGGAAACAGCAGAGGTCTGCTGTTGAGCAAAATGTTTTCCAGTCCTGAGAGTTACATGGTTTCTCTGTGAATTAAAGCAGCTCTCTCCTAACTTTAAATGACCCATCACATACCATAGGACGAGCTTATTTTTCACACTCCCAGTAAATATGACAGGGAGACCACAGACACCTCCAGAGAGTCTCTTTGGAATCTGGATGGTGTCTAGAATGACCATGTAAATTGGTTCCTTTCTCCTTGGGTTGTCTATAAAACCAACATTATTACAAAATGCTGAGAATTATTATGCTTCATTAGTGTGCTCCTGAATCACAATTCAGTGATTATGTAAGATGACAACATTTTTCCACATATGTGCATCTCCTAGGACTCTTCCAACTTGTTGATTCCTTCCTATCCTCAAATTTTGAGTGGGGATGAAACGCGAGTAAGAATCAAATGAAGATGAAAGTTGTTTCTCGTGCTTGCTTTGTTCTTTTCTTTCTTTTATTATTTCTTTTATTGCTTATGATTGTTAAAATCTATGCGTGGAAATCTATCTACTGTATAGAACATGCAATCACTTAATTCACAGACGGAAAAAGTATTTCTGGCAATAGTAACATTTCACTTGAAGAAGGCATTGTTTTGGGCCAGCTAACTTACTGCCTTAGGCAGAATAGGTTTCTTTAGGTCAACAATTATTGTTTGTTCTTTTTGTCTGTTGTTGATTTTTGTTTGTTTTCTTATTTTTAATTGAAGTATAGCTGATGTACAATATTATATGTTACAGATGTACAATATAGTGAGTCACAATTTTTAAAGGTTATGCTCCATTTATAATTATTATAAAATATTGGGTATTTTCCCTGTGTTGTACAATATATCCTTCTTCTTGTTGTTATTGTCCGATCGCTAAGTTGTGTGTGAGTCCTTGAGATCCCATGGACTGCAGCATGCCAGGTTCCTCGTGCCAGGTTCACTGTCTCCTGGAGTTTGTTCAGATTCATGCCCTTTCAGTTGGTGATGCCATCCAACCATTTCATCCTCTGCTGCCCGCCTCTCCTTTTGCCTTAAACCTTTCCCAGCATCAGGGTCTTTTCCAATGAGTCAGCTCTTCACATCAAATTCACATCAAGTGGCCAGAGTATTGAGCTTCAGCATCACTCCTTCCAATGAATATTCAGGGTTGATTTCCTTTAGGATTGACTGATCTGATCTCTTTGCACTACCCCCTTGTAGCTTGTCTTATACCTAATAGTTTGTACCTCTTACTCCCCTATCGCTACACTGCCCCTGCCCCTCCCCTCTCCTCACTGGCAACCACGAGTTTTTTCTCTATATTTGTGAGTCTGCTTCTTTTTTGTTATATTCACTAGTTTGTTGTGTTTTTTAATACAACATACAAGTGATGTATCATGCAGTATTTGTCTTTTGCTGTGGCTTACTTCCCTTAGTTCTTTATTTGACCTAGCATGTAAACAGATGATGGTTAAACCTGGCAGATTTTTGTTCACAAAGGTTTTATTTGTCTGGAAGATTCTACATACTCTGTGTAAAGAATGCCCACAAAGCCTGTTGGCATGAGACTGTGAACCAGCATGTAATGCTCTCCAAGGTAGAAAATATTTCGTGAAAACATTCAGTGAACATGGGTCAGGTGTTGTGTGACATCCTCGAAGTGCCCCCCATCTCAACCACATGTGATCACTTGTTAACTCCACCTGACAAGAGTTGAAGACCTTAAAACAGCTGTCAGGACTCCATGGAAGAGATCCAGAAAGAAGAACCTACAGAAACATTTCAGTGAGTGTGGGCAGAGGAAGACAGCATCAGAGCCAAGGTCTTGCGCACGCAGAACCTGGAGTTGCCATGGTGCTCGCTCCCTCCTAAGAGCCTTTCCCACTTAGGAAGCTTTTAGGATCTATTCCCCTTAATCATAAAAAAGAAATTTACCGGGTCAAGTTAGTTTAGCCTCCATTTTGTTCCTTACTTCACAGAGAATTGCACTTAATCTATAAATGAGTTCTGATGTTATGAAAACTGAATATTGTAGATTGGTAGTATTAAGCATATTAAGAGAGAGGGAAAGATTCTCTTTTAAAAGAATAATACAGTCTGAGCAGCATCTCTTGCTTATAGGCATAGAGATACCCATTAAGAAATTTTCTGCTTAGAGATGTTTCTGAATTTAATGGTTCCATTAAACAATTCAAAATTAATATAAGCACACAGCATCTCTCCCCCACAACCTTACTAAAATTAAGTGTGCCAAATCATCCTTCTTGCTCTTACTTCACCAGCTGGAAGGTATATCTCACCCTTGTATTAGACCAACCTGACTTGTATTAAAGGGTATATCTCACCCTTATGTTAGACCAGCTTAACTTGTATTAAACTAATAGGTAGACCTAAAGCCTGACTCAGATATGAAGATGATACTACCCTAATGGCAGAAAGTAAAGAGGAACAAAAAAGCTTCTTGATGAAGGTGAAAGAGGAGAATGAAAAAGCTGGCTTAAACTCAGAATTCAAAAAATGAAGATCATGGCGTCTGGTCCCATCACTTCATGGCAAATAGAGACGAAAAAATGTAAACAGTGACAGACTATTTTCTTGGTGGCAGACAGTGACTGCAGCCATGAAATTAAAAGACGCTTGCTCCTTAGAAGAAAAGCTATGACCAACCTAGAGAGTGTATTAAAAAGCAAAGACATCACTTTGCCAACAAAGTCCCGTCTAGTCGAAGCTATGGTTTTTCCAGTAGTCATGTATGGATGTGAGTTGGACCATAGAGAAGGTTGATTGCCAAAGAATTGATGCTTTCGAATTGTGGTGCTAGAGAAGACTCTTGAGAGTCCCTTGGACAGTAAGAAGATCAAACTAGTCAATTCTAAAGGAGATCAACCCTGAATATTCATTGAAAGGGCTGATGCTGAAACTGAAGCTTCAATATACTGACCACCTGATGCAAAGAGCCGACTCATTGGAAAAGACCCTGATACTGGGAAATATTGAGGGCAGGAGGAAGAGAGGACGACAGAGAACAAAATGGTTGGATGACACCATCAACTCATTGGAGATGAGTTTGAGTAAACTCCAGGAGATAGTGAAAGACAGGGAAGCCTGGCATGCTGCAGTGCATGGAGTCACAGTCAGATACAACTGAGTGACTAAACAACAATAACAAATGCCTGATTAGTTAATGCCAGATTTATTAATCATGACTTTGATAAATCCTAGTCCCTAAAGAGATCACTCGTGGCCAGTGGCATTCCATTGTAAAAATTGTCAACAGACGTTAGCTGGCTGGTCATTGGACCTTCAACTACATATACTAGTACAAATATTAGGACAAACTGTCATATTTATGGAACCTCAAGAATTAAACCGACTTGGTGGCCCAGATGGTAAAGCATCTGCCTACAATGTGGGAGACCTGGGTTCGATCCCTGGGTCGGGGGGATCTCTGGAGAAGGAAATGGCAACCCACTCCAGTACTCTTGGCTGGAAAATTCTATGGATGGAGGAGGCTGGTAGGCTACAGTCCATGGGGTCACAAAGAGACGGACACGACTGAGTGATTTCACTTCACTTCACTTCAAGAATTAAACATTTTAGGATTTTACTGAATATGCTTCTCAGTGCTTTTGCCCAAGGACATGGTAATCAATGACATTCTTAAATACCCACCATATGCCGCTGCTCTCAGAAACACCTTCAGTCTTGAATGAAGGAGGTAGAAGATACATACTTTCTTTTAAAAATTAACTGTACAGTAACAATATTAGCTCTATTGCACAAATGTGCAATAAATGTCCAAATGAGAAGCATAGAGAGTGCCATATGAAGTCAGTGTGTGGCCCCCACTGCTCCCTAAGCACTTAACAATGATATATGGTTCTTCATCTGTTCATTTGCGTGTAATTATACCACCATGCTGGACTGGAAGCTCTATGCGAGCAAGGCCCATATCTTTACTATTATCACATCTGTTCTATTCACCTGGCCTTTTACTAGCAATCAGTAAAAGACTGTCTCATGGCTGAAGCTCCACAGAGAAGTAAATATTGAGAGATGGGCCAAATTTTAACTCACATGAAACTTTAATGGCAGGATGAACTTATGAGCCAAATCAGGAAGCAAGGATTAGCGTGGCAAATATAGCCTGTCATTTTCTCAGCAAACCTTTGCAGCTCCCTCACTGTGTGCTAGATAGATACTGAGTGGGTAGTATGGGTACCAAGGGGAAGAAAAAAGCATTCCTGTGGACAGAGGGGAGATTTTTTGAGACCAGCCTGGGTGGTGTGAGGTGGGCCAGGGCTGACTGGGAGAAACGGTGCTCCAAGGAGTAGACTTCACAGGTGAGAAGAGCCTTGAGGTCTTTGTCCTGAGACCAGTGAAAGCCAGCAACCAGTTTTAAACTAAGAAGGACTGAAAGGTCATTGGAAAGGTCCCAGGAATTATGACATCCTTGTTAAGAGGTAGTTCGTCACTGATGGAAGCTTTAGCCAGAATGCACACACTTTAAGAAGTGCTATCTCGAACTTTCATTGAGATGTTTATTCACACAATCAGAATTTTCAGGGCTGGATTATGTTTGCACTTTTTATTTCATTTTTACTTAACCAGTATATTAACAGTGATTGGTAATGTTTTCATAAATATAGCTTATTTCTTTAAATACGATATTTCTAAGAGGATTTGGTACATTGTTAAAATGTGGTTTTAATATATTCATAGACAAAAGTCTTTTCCAACAGACCATACTTCCATTTCATAATATGATTCAATGAGATAATGAAACTTTCATCATAGAGCAAACTTTGCTAGGATTCATCTGCTCCTTTGCCTTTATGTAAGTAAAGTCAGACATTGTAACAACCAACATCAGTAACTAAACCACCTCTTCCCTGTGCTGTTTTCTATGGAACATACAATGAACATTTTGCATTTTGTATAGGCAACCAGATTTTAGCAATGTATATCCTGGTTGCAAGCTAGTTCCTTCACAAGCCACATAACTATCTTCAACCCCCATAAATCATGAAAACTGTAGTTGATGGTACAGATGGCCGACTCTTGGTGTCTATGGTATGTAAGAGCCAAGCATATTTGGTTTCTAAGGGCAAGTGGTAAGATGAAGATCTAATGTAGAAATGTTCCTTCATATCATCTTTCCTGAAGGCTTAGTTTGCAACTGAGCAGCAGATATCTGGTTTCAAAAAAGCTTACATCTAATATTACTGCTGAAAGTCTAGAAAGCTTATTATTTTAGTGATCTTTTTAAAAAAATTTGAATGAGGCTTGAAATTTCTAATCCAATTCTGAAAATATAAAGAAGTATTATGTTGTAAAAAAAAAAAAAAAAAACAAGAAATTAACATGTGGTACAGTGTTATTTTTTTTTTTTTTTAAATATGGAACGCTTCACGAATTTGCGTGTCATCCTTGCGCAGGGGCCAGTGTTATTAACTAAAGTACAGATTTGTTCAAGTTTCACAAAATTTTATGCTAGTCCATTATTTGTTTTCATAACTTATTCAAGATTCCACATTGTATTTACTTGCATTGAGCAGCTTCAGCTGCATGCAACAAATTCTGATAAATTCTCTTTTCATTTTTATTATTACAAATATTTTCTAATTATCATATTTTCATATGCTTCTTAGATATACTCCTCATTTAAAAGTGGGCATTTAATTTCCAAATACATGGAGTTTTTAAAGTATCCTTCACATTAATTTCTCATTTAAATGGTAAAGAATCTGCCTGCAATGCAGGAGACGAGTTCGATCCCTGGGTCAGGAAGATCCCCTGGGGAAGGGAATGGCTACCTACTCCAGTATTCTTGACTAGAGAATTCCATGAACAGAGGAGCCTGGTGAGCTACAGTCCACAGGATCACAAAGAGTCAGACATGACTGAGCAACTGACACTTCACTTCACTTCTCATTTAAATACTTTCTTCTCTGCAATCACCCTCTGTATTTTTTCAGTCTTTTAACCTTCTTGATGCTTTCAATGGCTAAGTCAAAGATCTCTCTAGGTAAATGTCACATTACACTTGAAAATATGTGGGTTATTTTCAAATATCTTTTAATATTGATTTCTACCATAATTCCATAGTGATATGAGAACAGACCCTGTATGATTTCTGTACTTTTAGACCATGAATTTTTTTTTGTTTTATGCCCTGTTTTATGTCCCTGGATATGTTACAGTATCTCCTGGTTTATAGTCTATGAGAATTTGATTAGGATTTGTACCCTGCTTTTGTGTGAAAATTATATAAATCTTAAATATGTTGAATTGGTTCATAGTCCTTTTCAGGTCTACTGTAGCTTTCTGCTTTTCTGCCTATTCATTGTAATAATTTTTGAGAGTTTGATATTGAAACTCCAGCTAAAAATCTTAATTTATCTACTTAAAAAATAATTATAATACATAGCGGAACTATATGTAACTTTGTTCTGTATTTTCCAAGTCCCCTGTAAATGTGCTGTCATACTTTCATAATTTAAAAAATTAAAAAAAAATGTTTTAAGGTTAAACTTAGAACAATACAAAGACAAATAACCCAATTTTAAAAACAGGCAAAGATCTGAATAAACATTTCTCCAAAAAAGATATCCAGATGGCCCATAAGCAAATCAAAAGATATTCAACATTATTATTATTTGCTTGAGAGATATAAATCAGAACCATAATATGATACTGCTTTGTACTTACTAGGATGGCTGTGATCAAAATGACAGGTTATAGCAAGTGTTAGTGAGGCTGTGGAGAGAATAGAACCCTCATATTCTGCTGATGGATGTACAAAATGGTATAATTTCTATTATACACTGGAAATACAACTTCAGAAAAGAATTTGGCATAAAAGTTAAGCATAAAGTTATATGATCCAGCAATTCCACTACTAAATATGTACCCCCAAAATTGAAAAAAAAACACAAATGTTTGTACATGAATGTTCATGGCAGCACAATTCACAGTATCCAAAAGGGAAAAACAACTCAAATATCCCCCAGTGGATAAAAGAGTTAACAAAATGTAGTGATCCAGACAGTGAAATAACATTCAGCCATAGAAAGGAATGAAATAGTATCTACTATGACATAGGGGCTTCCCCGGTGGCTCAGTGGTCAAGAATATCCCTACAATACAGGAGCTGCAGGAGACATGGGTTCAATCCCAGGGTTGGGATGATCCCTTGGAAAAGGGCATGGCAATCCACTTCAGTATTATTGCCTGGAGAATCCCATGGATAGAGGAGCCTGGTGGGCTACAGTCTATAGGGTCTCAAAGAGTTGGACACAACTAAAGCAACTTAGCATGTATGCACGCACTATGACATCGGTGAACCTCAAAGATATTATGCAAAGTGAAAGGATCCAATCACAAAATACCATGTATTCACTGATTCTATTTGTATAAAATGTCCAGAATAGGTAAATAGAGACAAAAAGTAGATTACTGGTTGCCAGGAGCTGGTGGGCAAGGGTAATGGGGACTGTTGATGTTTCAGGGTTTCTTTTGGTTGTGACAAAAATGTCCTGAAATTAATTATAGTGATGAATGCTGAACCTTGCAAATATACCAAAAAAACACTGACTTGTGTACTTTAAAAAGGAGAATTTTGTGATATGTAAATTACTTCTTCATTTAAAAAATTAAAAAAGAGGGTTAAAAAATATGAAATTTGAAAGTGATGGTTTTTGAAGCAGATGAGCATTTATTAAAATTCTTGGTTTGGGGGAAAGCCACAAAAAGATGTACTTGGGAGAAGTTGTAAACAAAGAAGTGGTTTCATCAAAGAAGACTGAGAAAGAATTCTATGATAACAAGAGATGGTACACAGAGAGACTAAGTTGAGGTTTATGAAAACAATCAGACAGATTACATGAAGAGGGTCTATGTGTGTGTATTTGTAATATATATGTACATATATAATATTATACACTAGATATTATAGTATATAATTTATATATATATTCACATGGGGAAAATTCTCAAATAATATACCACCAAATGTAAACAGGAGTTGCCCCTGTTTAGTGGGATTTCAGGTGATTTAAATCCTTTTCTTCCTTTTGCTTCTCAGCATTCTCTTACTTTGTGTACATGATCATAGAGAAATAGTTAAATAGGAAGGACAAAAAAGTGAGTGTGGAAGAATGTTGTTTGAGAAAGTGTACTCTCTGATCAGACCAGGAAATTAGGGGCAGTTTTTGAAGTCTTACTGACAAATAATGTTCGCACTGAGAAGACATGTCTTCGTGTTGGGAGAAAAAAGAGTAAGGCGTGCAACACTGCAGAAAATTTTGGCATGGTATGGCCTCTGAAATGCTGATGCTTAAAAGGCTTCTTCTTAGAAACCCTGGAGGCAAAGCATACAAAAGGCTTTTTCTCCTTGATTCACAGATTGTCCCTTGGGTTGAGGCACCTGTGTGTGTATTCTGCATCAATAACTAGATATTAGGCTTATGATGGCTCTATCTATTTATCTGTCTAATCTTTATTATTTCTACAAGGCAGTTAACACCTAAAAATAATGGGAATTAACTTACTAAGTCGTAAAATAACTTTACAATCATCCTTGTGCCTGAGCTGAGCATATATCAGGCACAATATCTGATCTGACTAAGCCAGGCCCCTTCTTGCATCTCTGGGCTTGCAGTCTAGTCAGGCAGGGGCCAGGAGAGAGCTGGTCCAGGTATGGCATGCCCCTCGGGCTTTGTGGAGCTCAGGGTGGGGCTCTTACCTATTCTCTCCCGTCTGAAGCTGGAAGGCAGAAACAAAAGCCTTATCTTGGAGGAGTTCCCAAGGGTAAAGTCAAGTTGGCAAATCCCAAAACAGGGGTTGTGGAAACAAGGGCCTGGTCAGACAGTAGGAGCAAAGAGATGGAGCCCAGACAGAGTGGCTTGAATATGGGGTGGAGGAATAGGGCTCCCTGGAAAAGGATGTGGAAGACAGAGAATGACAGTGGTTGGGGCAAAATGGCCACATCTCTGCATTTGTGCCTGGCTTTGAGCTAGAGAAGGTTCACTACAGCATTGTAAGAAAAAAAAATGAGGGAAACACCCATCAACAGGAATGAACAAGTTAACTGGGGTGAAGGAGGGAGGGGGGTTCAAATCATCATGGATAATTAATAAAACCAGAGCAGCGTGTATCAACATAAGAAATGAAGAAGAACAGCAAAAAAACTGCCCTTAAAAGGAACGCATAGTAACAATAATTTCTTTCTTTCCCATTTCTCTCATTAATTGTTTGCTGATACATCAGTTGACATGTCTTTCAGTTGAATGTGACACGTCTTTTTGTAGAGGTAAGAGGCAGAAAAGTTTCAGTTGCCAAAAATAAAAGAGAAACTGGGAACAATTTAACTTCTGAACTAGAAGGTCACCCTTGCTAGCATGACCTTTGAGGAAGGCAAGGTTCTGCATTTTGTTTTCCAATTTTTTTTCCTTAAATAAATGGTCATGGACTTCAGGCCTGTCTTGCCCTTTGAGTTCTCAAACGATTCTGCAGATCCCTTAGAATTGCATTGTTCAGGGTCCAGCAGACCTGCTTGGGCTGTTTCTCCTTCCCTGGAATGACTCTCCCCAGGGAACTACATCAAAGCTAAGGAGAAGAAAAGGCAGGTGATGAATGGATCCTGTGGCTAAAATAATAATTGTGTTTTGTCTGCCTGCTACCCCACCACCACAGTGAAGGATTTCTAGATTGTAAGAGGCCCTCATAAAGATGAACCCACCCCTGGAAGATGCAGAATTTTATCAGCTAACATCTATGTGGACATCCCTAGAGATCAAGACCTTGATAAATGAACCACAGATGGGATGGAGGGTGGGAATGGGAGAAGGATAGGAAACAGAATAAGGACAAAAAGGGCAACAAGTGTGTGGGCAAAGAGTGGGAATAAGGTGTGCTTTACCACCAGTCAAGTTTTGTCAAGGCTCATTTTTTTGAGACCATTTTAAGAACAATGGCAATAATGAACAAAAGCAGCCAGGTCAAATGTAAGTTGGTGCAGCCACTGTGAGAAACAGTATGGAGGTTCCTCAGAAAACTAAAAATAGAATTACCATCTGATCCAGCAATCCCTGGGCATATATACAGACAAAACTATAATTCAAAAAACCAGACGCACCCCTATGTTCATGGCAGTACTCTTCACAATAGCCAAGACATGGATGCAACCTAAATATCCATCAACAGATGAATGGATAAAGAAAACATGGTACCTTTATGCAGTGGAATACTACACAGCCATAAAAAAGAACAGAATAGTGCCATTTGCAGCAACATGGATGCAGCTAGAGATTATCACATGAGTGAAGGAAGTCAGAAAGAGAAAGACAAATACCATATATCACTTATATGTGGGATGTAACATACGACACAAGTGAACCTATCTATGAAACAGAAGCAGGCTCACAGATATAGAGAACAGACTTATGGTTGCCAAGAGGAAAGAGGTTAGGGAATGGAAGGAGTGAAAGGTTGAGGTAGCAGATGTAAGTTTTTATATGTAGAATGTATAAACAACAAAGTCCTGCTGGGTAGCACAGAGAACTACATTCAATATCCTGTTGTAAACCATAAAGGAAAAGAATATTAAAAAAAGAATGTGTGTGTGTGTAAATGTAACTGAATCACTTTGCTGTACAACAGGAATTAGCACATTATAAATCAACTGTAGTTCAATTAAAATACATTAAAACTGAAAGAAAAAAACAAACCACCTAAGCCAACAAAGAAAGATAAAAGAAATTCTAAACCCCGCAGCCTAAGTATCAGAAACTTTCTTCTTATCCACAAAGGTAAAGCAGCAGTGAAATTGTTACATTTTTCATAGACCATTCCTGAATCAGAAGTCCTTTCTGCTTCAATAAAAATATTAACATTTTCCTCGCAACAAATCAAATCTCGTCTGTCACCTTGGAGGAGAAAGAGCTTCCGGCAGTGAAAGCAGACACCAGCCTCCACTGTGGGTCGGGGCCAGCAGGATCCACCTGGTATGAAAAGGGACCTCTGCTGCTGAGGCAACTGTGGGGAGAGTGGAGTGGTCCCCATGGACAGGGGCCCTGTAGGAACAGGGAAGTTTGAGGAGAGCTCGATGGTGCAAGGAGACTGTTCAGAACCACAGTAGATGGAGTTATCAGGATGAGAATAGTGCTAAAGGGCAGAAGGAAGCAGTGACCTTCAGTCAGCCCCAGGTGACCTCGCAGCAGAGCCACAGGGGGAAGAAATGCCCCATCCACCCCAACCACATGCCTTCCCTCCCTCTGTCTCCTGCCTGGTCTCCCTGGAGCCAAATTCATCCTGGAAGTCAGAGGACAAGAGAGCCTGGAAGCAGTCCAGATAGCCCAGGGCAGGAAGCTTGACTTTAGCTATCCTAGAAGCATGCTCCTCTCAGCTGCCCCAGTCCCTCTTGTTAAACTTGATGGCTATGGTTGGGGAAGAAAAATATTATTTTTTTTTATACTGACAGAACTTACTGAATATGTAGTACAGATTTGCTCTGGTTTAAAAGGCCCTGGTGTTTCAAAATACACACGTGGATGAGATTATTTACACCAGAAACAATAAATCTTTACTTTATCAAAATGAAATTTCTCTAAAAGGTATCTCCCAGAGTGAATGGAACCAAGGACTTATTTAGAAACAGTGATGGTCCCTAAGGAGGACATTTTAAGGAAGGCCCCTTCACCTAACACATGCAATGAAATTCTAATAATATTTGAAGCTTATTCTCACCAACATGTTATTTCCCTCGGATTCAAAATTTCAGTCTAAATCCATAGCACACACACTGTTGCTTGTATTGTAGCACATAGCACATAGCTTGTATTGCAGCACATCCATCCTATCACTTCACTGTGGGTGATTTTTTAAATGGTCGATTATGGAATCACAACTGTGTGTTCTCAACAGAACCTCTTTACTGAGCCAAACTTTTACATTTTATAAACTTCCATGAATCAGTTTTCCTTAGTGATATTCTATGCCACTAGGTCTTAGGAAATTTAGGGGCAGCATCTGAAAGAGACACTCTCCCTATCGTAGAGACCAAGCTTCAGACTAAAACAAAAGGTAGCAACAGGAAACTCATGCCATAGATGAATTCAGACACATGCCTCAGGCCTCTTGCATTTAGGAGTGCTAAATGCACTGCAGATGGTGACTGCAGCCATGAAATTAAAAGACTTGCTCCTTGGAAGAAAGACTACGACCAACCTAGACAGCATATTAAAAAGCAGAAAAATCACTTTGCCGACAAAGGTCTGTCTAGTCAAAGCTATGGTTTTTCCAGTAGTCATGTGTGGATATGAGAGTTGGACCATAAAGAAAGCTGAGCGCAGAAGAATTGATGCTTTTGAACTGTAGTCGTGGAGAAGATTCCTGAGATTCCCTTGGACTGCAAGGAGATCCAACCAGTCTATCCTAAAGGAAATTAATCCTGAATATTCATTGAAAGGACTGATGCTGAAGCTGAAACTCCAGTACTTTGGCCACCTGATGCAAAAAGCTGACTCATTGGAAAAGACCCTGTTGCTGGGAAAGATTGAAGGCAGGAGGAGAAGGGGGTGACAGAGAATGAGATGATTGGATGACATCACCAACTCGGTGGACATGAGTTTGAGCAAGCTCCAGGAGTTGGTGATGAACAGGGAAGCCTGGCATGCTGCAGTCCATGGAGTCACAAAGGGTCGGACACAACTGAGCAACTGAACTGAAATGCTGACTATGCAAGCCAAGTGGCCACCGTGAGAGAGCACAGTGTATAGAAGTAGAGAACATTCGATATCACCTGATGACTTGTGAGTACTAAATAATGTCCACGAGTTGTGTGATAATTCAGAAAGTCTAGGGTAAGAAACAAGCTGGAAGCCAATTCTAGTGGGTAGTGGTAAATCCATCATTGATTAGAGATTGTCCACAGTGTTGCCTCATAGTCATTGGTAAAATTGTTTCAGAGACCACACAGCTCTCCAAGCTGGCAGTTGTCAAATAAGACATACTGTTAACGTCATGGGGGGATGTATAGTATGGCTCCTTGGTGGTTAAGCTTTTGATAGGGATCCATTTCACACTACTGTGAATTCATGTCTTCATTATTAAACTATGTCATTAGGACACCTGCTGTTCCAAAGTCATTGTCTTGAGATTTCCTAGACCATTCTTAGGAATGAGAAGCTGGTGTACAGAAATTGATATTTTTATATTGACCTAATTATCACAGCAAGGTACTTTTAAGCATAAAATGTCTTTATGCTTTAGTGATAAGCTAATAAAGAAAAACTTGACTATCTAATAAAATATCTTTCTACATAGATTATGGATAATAGAGCTACATGGTCAGGTGGAAACTCTGACATACTCTCCATCTATGTTTGACAAGGGTCTGCACTGTTCCTTGAGTCATTCAATTCTTCACTGTTCTTCCTGGAAGAAAAGTCTACAAAACTTAGTACCAGTTAGCTACAACACTACTGCAGGAAATCATCCTTGGTAGGAGACCTGTAATTGATTATTGATTTCTCACCACCCACTGGAACTGGTTTCTTAGTCATCATTATATGAGGGGTTTTCAGTTAAGCACTTGAGAAAAAGAATTTGCTCTGCCTCTGCAATCATCCAGCACTTCATGAAGATCCTGCCTTCCAGGGTTTGAGGTGTGAGATCCTTATTCATTGGCACTCTTACTAAGATATGAACAAAGGACAAACTTGTGGGCTAACTGAACTCCTATATCAACATTATATATAAAGTGAATAAAGGAAATGTCAAATTGGAACCTGTAGCATCACACTGTCAAATTTGCAGTGTATACAATTCATGATGTAGCCACAGCATCAATAAAACAATCCTCCAAAGTCCCAGGGCTACTTAATTCTGCCATTTTTTTTTTCAGAAGGGACAACCATTTTTCAGCCTTTTAATTGCTTTCTCCTGGAATGAAATATTTCCATTATTTTCAGTTTAAACTATTATTTCCATTGTAATTTTTTTAAATTAATTTTTACTGTAGCATGGTTGCTTTCCAATGTTGTGTTAGTTTCCATTGTACAACAAGGTGAATTGGCCATACATATATATATATATATTCTGCTCCCTTTTGAACTTCCTTCCCGTTTAGGT
Source organism: Cervus canadensis (assembly GCF_019320065.1). Taxonomy (NCBI): domain Eukaryota; kingdom Metazoa; phylum Chordata; class Mammalia; order Artiodactyla; family Cervidae; genus Cervus; species Cervus canadensis. The sequence goes on from NC_057401.1 coordinate 37,074,238, forward strand.
CACCACAGTGCGTTAAGTAGAGTTCCCTGTGCTATACAGTTTGTTCTCATTCATTATCTATTTTATGCATAGAGGCAATCTCCGTGTCCCAGTTTCTCCCATCCTCTTTTCCCCTTTGGTGTCCATGTGTTTGTTCTCTACATCTGTGTCTCTATTTCTGCTTTGCACATAAGATCATCTATACCAGTTTTCTAGATTCCACATATATGCATTAACATACAATATTTGTTTTTCTCTTTCTGATTTATTTCACTCTGTATAACATTCTCTAGGTCCATCCAGGTCTCTACAAATGACCCAGTTTTGTTTCTTTCTATGGCTGAGTAATAGTCCATTGTGTATATGTACCACATCTTTATCCATTCCTCTGTTGATGGACATTTAGGTTGCTTCTGGGTACTGGTTATTGTAAACAGCGCTGCTGTAAACATTGGGGTTCATGTAATTTCCTCTTAGACTTACAGGTTTATTAAAAATAAATATTTAATTTACAGACATTTGAGGGTTTTCTATCTTAACTCCTAACTTAATTCTACCACAGTGGTTCTAGTATAGTACTTCTACATAGTAAGCAAGCAGTAAATATTTGCTTCAGGCATGAATGAAGAAAATTCTCAGGAATGTAAGGGCCAAAGAAACCGGAAATTTTAAAGATAACCAACGTGAATTCGCTGTATGGCTCAGAAAACTCAAACAGGGACTCTGTATCAACCTAAAAGGGTGGGATGGGAAGGGAGATGGGAGGGAGTTTCAAAAGGGAGGGGATGTACGTATACCTATGGCTGATTCATTTTGACATTTGACAGAAAACAGCAAAATTCTGTAAAGCAATTATCCTTCAATAAAAAAAAAACTAACTTAAAAAGATTTGGAAACTTTGGTATTTTTGAAAAGTATTAGGAAATTAATATAAACCTGCTCTGATATTATAATGGATATCTGTGATTCAATGTACATGTAAGATTTCAGGAATACATATGCTTCATGTAGGCAAATACATCCCCAGGTTGCATTTACCATGTTTCTGACCCTTTGCCTTGCAAATTCCACTCTGAGTGAAACCTCGAACAGGACTAAAAGGAGGCACAGACTCATGCCTTCAGCTCATATTCATGTTCACAGAAGCCCTTCCCTTATGTGGCCTCAAGCACAGTTCACTTCATCCCATCCTGGCTCCTCCTTAGGAAGTGGTATTCGTCTGGATCTGTTGAGTTCCCCTTTTGGGCAAAGCAGATTCCACATCACTCTGGCAGGCTTTCCAGAAGGCTCAAGACTTTTCTGCCTGGGCAATGCAAATAAGTCCAGGGGACTCCTAGCTGCAGAGGAAAGTCTAATCCAACAAGACCCACTGGTAGAAAATATAAACATGGTCACTTAAGGTGTCCATTGAAATGATATCATGCACCCTCTTCACCTTCACATGGCTATAATAAGTGTTAAAAACAGGTGTGTCAGTTCCAAGCTGTCAAACTGGAAGTGGGGTAGAGGAAGTGGTCCGGTGTACCCACAGACTAGGCACAGAAAAGTGGAACCTGAATTCTATCCTACAGTCACTGTTAGTGCGCTGCTCACCATAGGTACATCACTCCCCTCTCTCGGCTCCTTTTCAAGATCTGGAATATACAACATCTGGGCCACTCTGAGATCACAACCTCTGAGATCCCTCTCAACTCTGAGCAGCTTTGATCTGAGGAGCATTGTCTTCTGAAACTTCAATCCCAATCAAGAATCTCCTCAAAAGGTTGAATATATCATTACACACTTAGTATTCTCACAGAGTTTCATAAGACAGGCATCCAGTGAAATCCATTTTTATGCTGCTTTCATATTCCTGTTTATTTTGAATGGAAAAATCCTGTATACACTTGCTCAATACATGGAGGAAAGCCGGAGGAAAAATGAACCTAGAGGCCAACAGGCTTCTTTGGTTGAAGACAAGGTTGGGGCCAATGAATGTGGGCTATTTAAGCTGTGTGGTTGGTTTCAGGTTGGAGGGCCTAAGCTTGAATTTGAGATCTCTTGTGATCTACCAGACATGTCAAATGAGGTTGAAGTTTATGAAACACTGATGCTGTGATAGATTTTATTTTGTACTGCATTTAAGTTGTAACTGAAACTTTTTTTTTTAAAACCACAATCACTAACAAACCTTTGTTTTGGGGAAATTTAAAAGGTTGGATCAGTGTTAGAATTAGATACCCAGAATTTTTCTTTATACGGAAGACTCACTGGGTGAGTGACAGCCATTTATTGTGACCATTCATCTCATCCACAGAAGAATATGATTCGGTGCTAACTACAGTGGCTCAAGGGCTATAAAGCCTTGGAAAATTGGCTTTAGAAAGTATTATCTGGCAAACATCAGGCTTTCCCTTTCTCACAAGACTTTTGGAGCAGAACCAGGGTCAACAGTGTTTAAAGACTTCCAAGGAAAAGAATCTGTCACTCGCAAAATTACCCTCTGTGCCAGCTGGATTTTCCAGCATGGATCTGGGCTGGCAGGGGCACAGGTTCTAGTGAGATCTTCTTTAGCCAATTCGAAAGGACAGTCAGGCATTTTATCCAGATAATCCCACATCAGCTACTCGCTTCAAACTAAAAGGAGCTTGCCTGTTGCAGCAAGGAGCTTCCCCGATGAGACAGATTTAATGCATCTTCTATGACTCACAGCACAAGCAGATATTTTCAGGACAAAGCATTTGGCAAGCTGGAAACCATTCAGCTAGTTCCTTCAATTTTCTCTTTCACTTTGCTTCCATGATAACAGCCACGGTTTTGAAAATAAAGTCCTGTGGGTAGAGTTGTGAAGTTTAGGCCTCAGAATGCCTCTTAAGGATGCAGTACTGCCTTCTTTTGTAGAATGATGGTCATGCAGAGGTCCCTTCCTGAGCACTGATCGGTGGCCGTGATGAACGGGCATCTAGGCAGTCCAGTCCCACCCTTTGCAACCATCATCAGCCCTTCAAGGGAGCAAATAAGTTTAGAGCTGGGATCAGCTCAATCATAAGGGATGAGGTGGGGGAAACAGGCCCTCCATGAGTTCAGGATTACACAGGTAGATGGTCATGAAGCCAGGAAGGGAATTCTGGTTGCTCTTTTGCTGTGTCACTGTGTCTGTCTTCTGCTGGCAAAGGAGAGCAATATAACCCACAGCCTTGAAAGAAAGATCTTTGTAGAGAGGGGTAGGCAAACAATCTTCATAATGGGCCAGAGAGTAAACTTTGGGGTTTTGCATGTCACATGGTCTCTTTTGCAATGACAAAACTCTGTCACTGTGGCATAAAGGCAGCCATGGACAGTATGTAATAAAACAGGCGTGGCTGTGTTCTCAGAAAACTTTATTAATGAACGTTGAAATATGACCTCGGTATCCTTTTCACATATCCCAAAATATGATTCATGATTTCATTTTGGAGTTTTTTCACCTATTTAAAGATGTGAAAGCATTCTTAGGTCATGGTGGGCCAAAATTGGCCCAAGGGCGGTGCTCGGCTCTCTGTATTGCTCTCTCACATGCCAGCCCAGGAGAGAACCTACATCCTGGGTAGTAGTCATCCTCACTGGCTCCCTCCCACACCCCAGAATCTCAGATCCCATTCACTTTTCCTCTGTTTGGGTGTTGTCACTTTAGACACTGAAGTGAGGTCGCTTTTGCATTTTGTCTCTCAAGTGCCTTATTTAATAAAAGTCATTGTAGGTAAGACCAAAGTCACAGGGCTGAGGAGAAGAATTCCTTCTGCCCCAGATCCAGCCACAAATGCCAGATACATCCTCAGTGGGCATCAGTGACTTGGGTTGCACTGAATAACATGGAGCAAAAGAGAATTTGAATCTTGCTTGTTAGCATGACTTTAGTGAAAAATAGAGAAAACGTTCCACACTCCTTGCTAAGATCGCTAACTACCTGTTTACCATGAAAGGAAATACTTGAGTTTATAAGTAAATAACAGCCTCAGAAATTTGCCACATTCCTTGCATACGAGTCCTGGTGGCCCGGTCCCTAGACAGGGCTCATTTGTTTACTCACTCAACATAACAGCCAAACATCCCCTTGAAACCCAAGGGCTTCTGTCTGTCCTGCTGACACTATTTATTTGTATCAATAGGATGGACCGCCCTCTGGGAACAGGTTCTAGATTTTTCTAGGTTGAGAAGAAGCAGTTGTTGGTCTGTGGCCTTTCTGACTTAGATGTGGGCACTAGGTCTGAACTCAGGGAAGAAAGCTTTGTGCTCTTTTTCCTTTCTTGACTGGATTGCCCTCAGAGGAAAAGAGCAGGGCATGAAGGTGTTCTAGAAGCCAAGAGAAGGCTGAAAAATGCCAAAGCACTTGGTTGCTATAGTAGTAACTTCTGGCTAGAGCCAGCAGTGAATGAAGGGACTAGAGGTGAGTACTACAGGCTGATCTTCAGACATGATTGCATCTATCCAAGTCGCCCCCATTTGCAGCTTTCTCTGCTAGGCCTTTGGTGAACCACCATTGCTCTCAGGAAGCCTTTCCCCTTCACTAGTGACTTCCAAACGTGCCCATTGCAACTCACTGGTCTAGACTCACTTTGCTGCTCCCCCTGGGTCCTCCAGGGCCTGCTTGAGAGATCTGCCAATATTCTGCTTTCAGAATCAGGACTTGCACCATCTCCCCAGGAAGTCTTTCTAGCCTCGTGGTTCCCAGCCCCACAGAACAGGAAGCTGGGGCTGACAGGATGTGAATTGAGAGTGACTGTGCCTGGGCAGAGTCTGGAAAAATGCTCAGTTGAGGCACCTTAGTAACTTGGGGCTCTCTGGCCAAGCTGGGAGGCAGCAGGCTGTTAATGGGACTCTAATCCTGGCTACAGGCTTCCCAGGTGGCTCAGTGGTAAAGAACCCCCCTGCCAAAGCAGGAGATGCAGGTTCAATCCCTGAGTTAGGAAGATACCCTGGAGGAGGAAATGGCAACCCACTCCAGTATTCTTACCTGGGAAATCCCATGGACAGAGGAGCCTGGTGGGCTACAGTCCATGGGGTTGCAAAGGAGGCAACTTAAGGACTACTTAAGCACTACTTAAGGACTAAAAAACAACAGACCCAATCTGCAAACATCACCTCTCATTCCCTTGGGTACCAGGCACTGAGGAACACTAACTCACATTGCTCCTGTGATATTGTCACAAGTGCTGTCTGGCTACAATCACTTATTTTGGTACAATGTTTTCTATCATAATATTTATAGTTTTCAAGACTTTCTTGGTTGCAAGTGATAGAGCCTAACTCAAATTGACCCAGACAAAATCAAATCCATTTAAAAAATAAATAAATATCATCAGCTCCAAAGTCTGAAAAAAACTATAGGTTGACCCTCAGACAATTGTACCAGGATCCAAAGAGCACACATCATCTCTCCATCCCTTTCTTTCTCTCCTCTCTCCTTCCATCTGGGTTGGTTTTGTGCTCTGAAAAACTCTCCATGTGAAAGGGAAGATAGGCATCAGCCTTACCAGACTCATAGGTCCTTGCAGCTCACAGTCTCCAAATGAGAGAGCGTCTTTCTCTCTCTGCTTCTCTTCTTGTCTCTGTGAAGAGACCCCAGGGTCCCTGCTTGAGTCATATGCTAACCTTTGGACTTACCCATGAGTTGAAAAGGCAGGTGACTGGCTTGCATGGACCACATGTGCACCTGTTTGGTCTTACTAGAATCATGTGGAGTGAGCAGGAGGAGGTTCTGAAAATGAAATAATGTGGGAGAGACACAAAACTGGAAGTTGTATGCTATGCTAGCAAATTACTCTATATTTAGTAAGAGTGTGGTTTTCGTCAACAGTAAGCAAATTGGAAGACCCTGAGGAAGCCCGAGTGAGAAGCAGGCCCACTGAGGCATTGGTAATTTTTCCATCTCAACCCACAGTCTACATGAGAATGAAATGTTCGTGTTTTTGCTGCTCAGTTGCTAAGTCATGTCTGACTCTTTGCAACCCCATCCTCCTCTGTCTCCCAGAGTTTGCTCAAACTCACGTCCATTGAGTGGCAACGCTATCACCAAAATGTTCATAGTCTTAACTAAATGAAAACAGGTATGAAAAAACCTAACACTGAGAAAAATAGTGCTGAAGTCCTCTTTTTCCTCCAATTTCTGCCTTTGTTCTGAAGTGCAGACTGTTTTATGGACAGCTGATAACTGCTCTTGTTGTTGTTCAGTTGCTCAGTCTTGTCTGACTCTTTGTGACCCCATGGACTGCAGCATGCCAGGCTCCTCTGTCCTAATTGTCTACTCCCACCCTAAATCACTGTGTAAGTCACCCATCTTGAACACATCTGACTAATGGAAAATATTGATTCTCCTTCCAAATATTTTCAGTCCAAGCACCTTGTTTATGTGAAGTTTCCCCAACAAATATATATCATCACTACCTTGGCCTGGCTAAACAAAGGAAATAAATTCAAATTGTTTAAAGAAAAGTGCTTACCATTTTCAAGTTCTCTTGTCAATTCAGTGCTGTCCTAGGTTTAAAGAGTCAGCCATCCAGGCAAATGGGATAGAAATCCTTGTATCACATATCCTCTAAATCTGTTTGGATCTTAGCCTATCCAAAGGCAATATGGTGGAAAGAATATGGACTTTGGAGATGGAGAGACCTGTGATCAAATTGTAGCTCTCCTATTCGGAAGCTGTGTGACCTCAGGGAAGTTATTTGAACCCTCTAAGATTGTACTGTAAAATGGAGATAATAATTGGGTTTAATTATAGAAGACCCACAGGATTAGTTAGATTTAAATTACATAATTCATGTAAATGGTATGTGCTTAATAGAGGATAGCCATCAACCATTCATTCATTCAATGAATGTTTGAGAGTGTCTATCCCCTGGAGAAGGGATTGGCAACCACTCCAGTATTCTTCCCTGGGAAATTCCATGGACAGAGGAGCCTGGTGGACTACAGTTGCAAAGAGTTGGACAGGACTGAGCAACTAATACTTCCACTTTTCACCACATGCTAAGGGTTATTCTTGGTACTAGGGAAATAGCAATGAACAAAACAGAAAATAACTCCTGCCCTCAATGGGGCTTACATGCTCTGTGTAGGAGATGAACTGAATAAATAGCGTGTCAGATGGTGATAAGTGCTAACCAGAGAAATAAAAAGAAGAGTGGAGTGATGTGGAGTGTCCATGGGAGGGGAAGCAATTACAGAAAAAAGTAATCATTGAGAGTCAGAAACGCCCCTAATGAAAGGACAAAAATGAAGGTCTTCATGTCAAACGTCCAAATATTTGATAATCTCTGAAATCAGATATGGACCATCCTCTACCTTAACCATAAATATTCATTCATTACATCTTAGAAGGTCATATTCAAATTTGACTTTCTCAGACCCTTTCAAGTGCTGCGCTAGGAAGTAAAGAGTTCACTTGCTCTTTCCCTGCCTACAGCAAGGCCTGCAGCATGAGGGCTCTCAAACACGTGCATGTGGACGCTTGAGCCCATAGGTGTAGGTTCTAATCACATCCCCATAAACAGCTGCTTCTTGGCCCTCTTCTCAGGCCCAGGAGTGTGCCCACTGACAGCACTGCCTTGGATATGGGCTCAGGGCCTTTGGGTCAGGGAACTGTGGGTACTCAGAACATTTTCTAGAAGTGGGCAGAGAGGAGTGGGCTCTAATCAGGCAACACAACTTAGCCCCACATACCCTCCGCCGCCTGGGGAGGGGTGAATCAGAGCTAGGTACTCTAAAGTGGGAAAGCCCAGACAGTTGCCCTTCTTACCAGGGTCAAAGGACAAAACTGGTGAGGAAGTCACTGACACACAGTAATTTAGGGCAAAGACACCCACCGCCCAAAATTGAGAGAGCAAACCATGAAGATATATTTGAAGAAGGAGGGCTGTAGTCAGCAGAAATGGCAAGTGCAAGAACCCTGAAGTAGATGCATGCTTGGTATGCTCCAGGAGCATCAAGGAGACCAGAGTGACTGAAGCGGCACAAGTGGAGGAGTGGTGAATAGAAGGAGGTGATTTCAGACATACCCAGAGGCCAGATCCTAAGGAGTCTTGTGGGTCATTATAGTAGCTTCAATTTCTACTTTGTGCGAGATGGGAAGCCACTGACTGCTTTTGAATGTCACTTCAGTCATGTCTGACTCTTTGTGACCCCATGGACTGTATCCTTCCAGGCTCCTCTGTCCATAAGATTCTCCAAGCAAGAATACTGGAATGGGTTGCTAGCCACTTCTCCAGAGGATTTTCCCAACCCAGGGATTGAACCCTCGTCTCTTATGACTCCTGCATTGGCAGGAGAGTTCTTTACCACTAGTGCCACCAGCTCAATTGGTTATTGTCTCACAAATTAGCTTTACTCTCTTTCCTGGTCACACACCTCACTCAGTTTCACAAATGAGTGAAATTGATTACAACATGAATCAGACAAGAGAGTGTAAATCCAGCACAACCATTGAGCAAACAGTTTAAAAAAAAAAAAAAAGTGTCCCTGCTGAGAGTACTATTTCTTCATATTGGAAGGACACAACCTTGAATGCTTTGCAATGATGGCAGTGGATAAAGAAAAACATTATAAAATGAGTTAGAGAAAGGACAGTGTGAGACTGAATAACTGTATAAAACTGAAAACGTGTCATGAAGTATTTACGCATGGAAAAGGTTGTGACATTCTTTTCATGACCTCCAAGAGTTTCTACACCTTAAGTTATTTGAGCTTTCAGTGCTGTCTTCAGACTCTTTGCTTCCCCCAAGAATTTGGACTCCTTTAGATGGAAGGGGTCTTCCAGCATAAGAGATCCATAATTCTATGAGCCTTCCATCTGGAAGCTATTCATTGCATTTGGTATAGAAAATATCTTCACATATATATTTTATTTGATCCTAAATGTTAGAATCCAGTGTTGGCAAACTACAGTAATTTGTCAACAAATCCTCAGGGATCTGAGAAAATTACCAAGCCTAGTGAAAGGAGTCGTCAAGTCCGTGTGATTGATTTTGAAATCTATCAGCAGGGCTCTCTCTGGAGGCAAGGAACCTCATGATCAGCAGACTTAGCAGTAAATAAAGCAACCTACACTGGCACCAGGGATTTGGATACTATTGCAGATGTAACCAAATGTGTAATCATTGTCCTTGGGTCCAGATGATGACACAGGAACAAGGTGGTTGGCTTCCCATAGTACTGGAGAAATAATGATATGTATGTGTGTGAATGTGTGTATGTGATGGGATAAAGGGATGGACGGTGGGAGGGACAGCTGACAGGAGACGAGGAAAAAGGGGGAAATGAAATACAATTGTAAAAACAGCAACCCACCTTGAGTAAATCAAAGAATTTCTTAGAATGCAACACTGGCTGTATGTGAATAATTGGGTTGCAAACCACTTCCTCCCTCTTTTTGTTATATAATAACAATCATTTTAGTGTTATTGCTGAAAACACAGAAGGGATCATGGCTTACTGGCTACTTTTGCATATGGCTTTTGTGTGGAATAAGTCCTCACACATGGAGACCTATATTTCTGACCCACAGACCTGAACCAGGCAGACTTGAGACTGGTCACTACAATAGCTTTTTGAGAGAGGAGGTCCCAGATGAATTTGCCTTGGCAACACAATGAAAGGGCAGAACAAGAGGACAGTCTACACCTTGGCCTAAATCCAAATGGCAGCTCTCTCAGCAAACCACCAAGACGCAAACCAACTGCTGGATTTTGTAATCCAAGGGTTTACAAAACACCTTTTGTTGGAGAGATTGCTACTAGTTATCTTTCTTACTAAAATATGACAATGATAACTACCCTTTACTAAATGATCACAATATACCAGGCATTTTATTTATATACATGATTTTCTGTCCTCAAAATAACCCTGCATGATGGAAATTATTATCCCCATAAAAAAATACAGAAATTGAGACATGGAAAAGTTATCTGCTGAAGTTCAAACAGCAAGTTACAGAGGAGCTGCAATTTAATTCCAGGGCTGGTGAATGGCAAGCCCCATGGCCTTTCCAATTCCCTAGCTTGCCTCTGTTAAACTGTGTGAAACTTTGTGAATGTGTACATGGCCCTACATCCTCTCTCCATTCTGCCCATCCTGTTGCTCTGAGTGAGACGTGAATGATGTGAAGGCGTCAGGTGTATCAATGTCATCTATGTGTAGTTGGTTCCTTGCTCTGTATTGGTTTGCTGCTTTGTTGGAATATTTATTTTGTCTTCTCTACAAACTACCAGTGTACATTTTATATTTTCTCTGGGACACATAGCTCCCAACATGTTATGAATCATGAAAATCAGCCCATGAAGTTTAATTAAGAAGCTATGGAACAGACCTTTGTTGTTGTTCAGTGACTAAGTCATGTCCAACTCCTTGTAACCCCATGGACTGCAGCATGCCAGGCTTCCCTGTCTTTCCCCATCTCCTGGAGCTTGCTCAGACTCATGTCCATTGAGTCGGTGATGCCATTCAACCATCTTATCCTCTGTTGTTCCCTTCTCCTCCTGCCTTCAATCTTTCCCAGCATCAGGGTCTTTTCTAATGAGTCAGCTCTTCTCATCAGGTGGCCAGAGAGTATTGAAGCTTCAGCATCAGCATCAGTCCTTCCAGTGAATACTCAGGACTGATTTCCTTTAGGATTGACTGGTATGATCTCCTTGCAGTCCAAGAGACTCTCAAGAACCTTCTCCAACACAATTCAAAAGCATCAATTCTTCAGCGCTCAACCTTCTTTATGGTCCAACTCTCACATCCATATGCAACTACTGGAAAAACCTTAGTTTTGACTCTACGGACTTCTGTTGGCAAAGTAATGTCTTTGCTTTTTAATATGCTGTCTAGGTTTGTTATAGGTTTTCTTCCAAGGAGCAAGCTTCTTTTAATTTCATGGCCACAGTCACCATCTGCAGTGATTTTGGAAGAGCATGTTGGATGGGAGATATTATGGGCCATCTTGATCATCTTTGGAATATCCCAGCTGCTATGCATTGGCTTACAAAAACAAGGGTTTACTTCTTGCTCCAACAAAGTCTGCTGTGGATCCAGGCAGTTCTCCAGAGCAGTTGTCCTCCTGTTGACTTAGCCTTCCAACCTGCTGCTTCAATTCTTGCAGCCTCTCCATATCAGCTCATGATTTCACTGCTGCAGGGTAAGAGCAGCATGAAGCATCACACACCAGCTCTTAGATACAACCACCTGGAAGGGACAGAAGTCACTTCTACTCTTGTTTCATGGCCCTCATGGCCATGCCTAAATTCAGGGGAGCAAGCAACTGTGGCCTTCCCGTGTGCCCAGAAAGAAAAGAGAGCTAGAAATATTGTAAGTGGCAATAGTGTTTATTACAGCCTCAAAGATGTTGCCTGAGCAGTGAAACCTTGTGATTCTATTCTGGGCAAGTTTTTGTTAAATCATTTCATTCATCCCTTCATCCATCTAACAAATGTGTTTTGGATGCCTACTATGCACAATACATCCGTAGCTAGTTCCTGGAGGGAAGTCACCTGCCCCCCAAAAGCATGTAATTTTACTTTAGAAAAACAAAGGAAATTTCAGTTGCTTTGTCATTGACTCCTGTGGAGGTAAAAGGATGTCTCTTTCAGATCCTACACTATCCTTTCCTCTCAAAGGCATGTGAAAATAAAACTTCTTTCTCCTTACCTCCCACACTGATGATTTTATCATTTTCATACTATTATAGTCAGAGCCCTTTTCAATATTCATCCTGTATTTCCCTCTTTGCAGGTTTTAATTTCATAACAGACTACTGAGGGTGTAAGTGTATTTCCAGAAAATGCAGATGGTGACTATTAATCAGACCCTGCCATGGCAATAAACTGTATGATAAATGGCTTAAATCAAATTTGGAGTTATCACACATCATTAGTCAGACAGCATGATTCCATTTGTTGTTGTTTTATAGGAGATTTACATATCAGGGCTGTAAACAGTGGATACGTTTGGCCAGAAGTCCCCTGCCCTCCAAACGCAGAGATCATAAGCTACATTTCAACAATGAAAGGAACAAAAAACAGCAGGAGCTCTGTTTGGGGCCAGCTTGTCCTCAGAAAGTGTCTGTTTTTAATGGAAAACTCTAGAATAGTCCTCCGGCTTTGGTAAGAAAAACTAAAGAGGAAGAAATGAGCTCTGTGATAGACTGAAATAAGAATATTGTGTTTTTGCTTCAATGACTATCTTCCTGAGTGACTTTGGGTTGGTGGAAAATACTCTGAAACTTGGTTGATCCATACAGCAAAGCATACTATGGAATTTCACACTGAAGTTTTCTAATTTTTTGAGAACTTAGGAAAGGTCTTACTTAAAAGCAAATAATATGAATTACAAACAATGGAAATGATTAGAGATGCGCATTAAAAATACTTTCAAGATTTTTTTATATAAATGTGTGCGCTTAGTTGCTCAGTCGTATCCGACTCTTTGCAACCCATTGGACTGTAGCCCACCAAGCTCCTCTATCCATGGGGATTCTCCAGGTGAAAATACCGCAGTGGGTTGCCACATCCTCCTCCAGGGGACCTTCGCAACACAGGGATCAAACCTGGGTCTTCCACATTGAAGTCAGATTCTTTACCATCTGAGCCACCAGGGAAGCCCATATAAATGTGTAGATGATAAAATTAAAAATTATGATTGCTAAAAGTCTTCAGCAGAGATCCCTAACTTTTGAAGTACACCCCACAATTCAACCTTGGTAGAAATTGTGTGAGAAACTTAGTTGTCTGCTAGTATTTTACATGTGAGCTGGGTGAAAGCTGGTTATTTATAGGGTTACTAATTAATTAATGTAGGTTTTAATTTGCTAAAACTATATGGCTTCCTTAGGTCTTCCAAACTAGGTCAACCATTTAGCCCCCAGATTTAACATATAATATTTGATTAAGCTGAAAGGAATAAACAGAGATATTATCAAAACCACAAACAAAACTGACAATGGGTATTCTGATAATGACTTTACCTTTTAATGAAACTTCAGGTCTTTTAAGGTCAGTCAAATGTAAACTGAGCTAGATGGAGATGATTATACTAAAAGGAAATTACCAAGCAGCTCAACATTTTGAATTCTAAGAATTTTAGTTACATTAGACAAAGATTGGCAGATAAAGATTGCCAGTTTCACTTATTTGGTGCATTGGAGTCCAAAACACTGTTTTACAACACAAAGCTATACTTTTTTTTCCATTTATTTTTATTAGTTGGAGGCTAATTGCTTTACAATATTGTAGTGGTTTTTGCCATACATTGAGATGAATCAGCCATGGATTTACATGTGTTCCCCATCCTGAACCCCCTTCCCACCTCCCTCCCCTTCCCATCCCTCTGGGTCATCCCAGTGCACCAGCCCTGAGCACTTGTCTCATGCATCCAACCTGGACTAGCAATCTGTTTCACACTTGATAATATACATGTTTCGATGCTGTTCTCTCAGATCATCCCACCCTCGCCTTCTCCCATAGAGTCCAAAAGTCTGTTTTGTACAGATGTATACAACAAAGCTATACTTTTAAAGGTCACTTTCCTGCACTCTTCTAAAACTTGTGAAGGCATCAGTTCAGTTCAGTTCAGTTGCTCAGTCATGTCCAACTCCTTGCGACCCCATGAATCGCAGCACGCCAGACCTCCCTGTCCATCACCAACTCCCGGAGATTACTCAAACTCATGTCCATCGAGTCGGTGATGCCATCAAGTCATCTCATCCTTTGTCATCCCCTTCTCCTCCTGCCCCCAATCCCTCCCAGCATCAGGGTCTTTTCTAATGAGTCAACTCTTCGCATGAGGTGGCCAAAGTATAGGAGTTTCAGCTTCAGCATCAGTCCTTCCACTGAACACCCAGGACTGATCTCCTTTAGGGTGGACTGGTTGGATCTCCTTGCAGTCCAAGGGACTCTCAAGAGTCTTCTCCAACACCACAGTTCAAAAGCATTGATTCTTTGGCACCCAGCTTTCTTCACGGTCCAACTCTCACATCCATACATGACCACTGGAAAAACCATAGCCTTGACTAGACAGACCTTTGTCAGCAAAGTAATGTCTCTGCTTTTTAATATGCTATCTAGGTTGGTGATAACTTTCCTTCCAAGGAGTAAGCGTCTTTTAATTTCATGGCTGCAATCACCATCTGCAGTGATTTTGGAGCCCCCCCAAAATAAAGTCCGACACTGTTTCCACTGTTTCCCCATCTATTTCCCATGAAGTGATGGGACTGGATGCCATTATCTTAGTTTTCTGAATGTTGAGCTTTAAGCCAACTTTTTCATTCTCCTCTTTCACTTTCATCAAGAGGCTTTTTAGTTCCTCTTCACTTTCTGCCATAAGGGTGGTGTCATCTGCATATCTGAGGTTATTAATATTTCTCCCGGCAATCTTGATTCCAGATTGTGCTTTTTCCAGCCCAGCATTTCTCATGATGTACTCTGCATAGAAGTTAAATAAACAGGGTGACAATATACAGCCTTGACGTACTCCTTTCCCTTTTTGGAACCAGTCTATTGTTCCATGTCCAGTTCTAACTGTTGCTTCATGACCTGCAGACAGGATTTTCAAGAGGCAGGTCAGGTGGTCTGGTATTCCCATCTCCTTCAGAATTTTCCACAGTTTATTGTGATCCACACAGTGAAAGTCAATAAAGCAGAAATAGATGTTTTTCTGGAACCTTCTTGCTTTTTTGATGATCCAGCAGATGTTGGCAATTTGATCTCTGGTTCCTCTGCCTTTTCTAAAACCAGCTTGAACATCTGGAAGTTCAGGGTTCACATATTGCTGAAGCCTGGCTTGGAGAATTTTGAGCATTACTTTACTAGCATGTGAGATGAGTACAATTGTGTAGTAATTTGAGCATCCTTTGGCATTGTCTTTCTTTGGGACTGGAATGAAAACTGACCTTTTCCAGTCCTGTGGCCACTGCTGAGTTTTCCAAATTTGCTGGCCTATTAACTGCAGCACTTTCACAGCATCATCTTTTAGGATTTGAAATAGCTCAACTGGAATTCCATCACATCCACTAGCTTTGTTCTTAGTGATGCTTTCTAAGGCCCACTTGACTTCACATTCCAGGATGTCTGGCTCTAGGTGAATGATCACACCTTCGTGATTATCTGGGTCATGAAGATCTTTTTTGTACAGTTCTGTGTATTCTTGCCACCTCTTCTCAATAGATTCTGCTTCTGTTAGGTCCATACCATTTCTGTCCTTTATTGAGCCCATCTTTGCATGAAATATTCCCTTGGTATCTCTAATTTTCTTGAAGAGATCACTAGTCTTTCCCATTCTGTTGTTTCCCTCTATTTCTTTGCATTGATCGCTGAGGAAGGCTTTCTTAGCTCTCCTTGCTATTCTTTGGAACTCTGCGTTCAAATGGGAATATCTTTCTTTTTCTCCTTTGCTTTTCACTTCTCTTCTTTTCACAACTATTTGTAAGGCCTCCTCAGACAGCCATTTTGCTTTTTTGCATTTCTTTTCCATGGGCATGGTCTTGATTCCTGTCTCCCGTACAATGTCACGAACCTCCGTCCATAATTCATCAGGCACTCTGTCTATCAGATCTAGTCCCTTAAATCTATTTCTCACTTCCACTGTATAATCATAAGGGATTTGATTTAGATCATACCTAATGGTCTAGTGGTTTTCCCTACTTTCTTCAATTTAAGTCTGAATTTGGCAATAAAGAGTTCATGATCTGAGCCACAGTCAGCTTACTAGTTCTCAAAAAATTAAGAAACTGTATGTATGTATTTATCTGATGTATATGTCTTACGTCTTTAAAACTCTACATGTGTACATACTTTAAAAAAATCCCAAACATAGACGCTGCCTACAATTTACTTCTTTCCCCTACTTAAGTGCAAGTAATGGGTATTTTAAAATCTGAAGCTAGATCTCTCTTGTTGGCAGTATCAAATTCCTGTAAAATGTTAATTTTAAAAATTGTCTCTTTTAAAATCAAGGTTTAGCTTCTAGGATTTCTCCCTTCTCTGAGAGGAAAGAAACTAGTATTTACTGGGCTTATACTATGTACTCAGTGCTCACAGCAACCCCATAAGGTAAGTGTAGATATTCTTCTCCTACTAGTGAAAAACCCAGACCTCCTAAAGATTAAAGTTTGTTCAGAGAATTCCCTGGTTGGTCCATTGGTTAGGACTGGCACTTTCACTGCCGTGGCCAGGGTTCAATCCCTGGTCAGGGCGGATCCTGCAAGCCTCGAAGTAAAAAAAAAAAAAAAAAAAAAAGCTTATTAGCGATCCTGTAAAGCTAGAATTCCACCCCAAATCTATCTAGCATCAAAGCCCACTCTCTCCCTCCTTACTCCTCCTTGGCTCACATGGGAATTTGCAGTAAGCAGTGACTACTCACACCTAAAATGTTGTCTTTTTTTTTTTCTCTAGAGAGGCTTACTTTATTAGCATCACAAAAAGTATCACTAATTCTCAAAAGGCCCATACTCTGGAAGGTCAGCTTAAATGGGATAGTTGGAATATCATTAGTATTAATATGTAGAAAGTAGTAGACACTCAGTCGTGTCTGACTCTGTGACCCCATGGACTGTAGCCTGCTAGGTTCCTCTGTCTGTGGAATTTTCCAGGCAAAAATGCTAGAGTGGATTGCCATTTCCTCCTCCAGGGATCTTCCCAAGCCAGGGAGCGAACCCACGTCCCCTGTGGCTCCTGGATTGGAAGGCAGATTCTTTACCACTGAACCATTTGGGAAGCCCCAGAGGGTAGTAGATCCATGTCTAAAGATTGATTCCACAAAGTGAATTGGAGATTGAAATAATTTTCTAAATAATTAAGGTCAAAGTAACTGTATTAAGGAAACAACAATTTGAAATATTTCAAAAAGTGGGTTGTAAAATTGTCCAACTTATGTTAGTGCTATGTATTTAGAGAATTTTAGCTAAATTCTCTAAATATATAAAGAATAGTTAGAGAATGAACACCTTTCCAAGTTCATTCCTTTAAAGATGAGAAAAAGAATTAAACCTGCAATGAATTCTCTATTGTTTCCTTATCTGTATTATAAACATAGATATATTTAACATGCTTTCATAAAGTTTTAAAAATCAGTTTTCCTCCAGTTCTACCATAATAAATGCATTGACATATGCCACTGATAAAAGTCTTGTTATCCAATTGTTTCCAAAAGAAGCACCGTATATATCTGACAAGTCATTTTTTTTTTTACCACATTTTATTGTCATTCTTTTTTGAGCATTAAAATATATTTGTCTAAGTACAAACCAAGACTTCTTTTCACAAAGTCAGTAGTGCTTTGAATTTTGTCTATATTCTGATTCTTTTACATTGTGGTTGTTCTAAGTTTGCCTCTTATGGTTTGTAATTTGTCTTTTATTTTGGCTCTGATTTTTACAAAAGCATTTTTCTCAACAAACCCTGAGTACACATGTCAGACAATCACAGCTTTTAGCTATCATCGAATGCCATTACCATTCAGCCTTGGCTAAACTCTGCCTCCCAAGACATACATTCTGATTGTCAACATCTACTCTGAGTGAAAAATGGTTGAACTATCTCTGCATTTAATTTCAACACAGGAAAGAAATCTGCTTTTTAAAGCCATGGCTTAATAATTTCAGAAATGGGAATGATAGCAGATTCATGTGAACCTGAGGAAGCATTTCATCTTCCAGAAATGAGGGCAGAAATGAAGCAACAATGCTCCTTAGGCATAGCTGGAGGCAGTGCAACTAAGTGTGAGCAGTAAATCTCAGAGAGCTGAGCAAAACAGCAACTGGCAGCAGGAAAGTGGGTCTCGTGGAAGCAGGTCCAATCACAAACCCAGTTGGTCATTTTCCCAGCTGTGGCTGTTATGCCCGATGTCCGAATCCCCGAGTGGGAAGAGAGAAGGCTTCCAAGACACTGCAACTCGCAGGAAGGGAAGTTTATTACTGACTCGAGCCAGGACTCTCCGCCCGCAACCAATGCAGTGCTGTGAGTCAGAGAGCCGCGAGCCCAAGCTGTTACACAAATTTATAGGGTGAGAAGCGGATTGGTTACACGTTTGCAAAGCAATTTCATTGGTCAATACTTTCGTGCGCAGGACTTTCCTGGGGGTTTCTGCTCCGTCCTAATTTCCAAATTGGCAAACAGCGGTCAGTATTAAGTGAAAGCTAATTGGTCCTAATTGGCTAATTGGTTGTATCCAGGTGGCCTGATAATCTTACCAAGTAGGAAGGCCTACTCCTAATCTAAGCTGCGTTACTTCTGCTCGCCTCACATTCCCCCCTGTCTGTTGTTCAAGTAGAGGAATCTTCCTCTTTTCCATCTTGGGCCACTGACACTATAAGTGGACCCAGGAGGGTGGAAATTAAGGTAGTCAGCCAGGGGGAGTGTTTGAAACCAAGACTCAAACCATCTCTGCTGGGCTTCCCATTCTCTCTTTCGGCTCGTAGGGAGGAAAGCCCTTGGCCTTGCAGAGATAGTGAAGCTTGGTTAAATTCCCCCCGTATCTGAGGTACTTGGTCCTGGGGATTGCACCACACTCAGGGCTACCAAATCCCTGTTTCCTATGTCCCATTCCCAGGGCCCATCACAAGAGGTTA
The DNA here is from genome assembly GCF_019320065.1 of Cervus canadensis. Lineage (NCBI taxonomy): Eukaryota > Metazoa > Chordata > Mammalia > Artiodactyla > Cervidae > Cervus > Cervus canadensis. Next base: position 37,092,773 of record NC_057401.1, read on the forward strand.
CGCAGCTTCAGCCCCTGCAATAATCAGCAGGAGAATTAGGAGACCTCCCAGCGGACGAGTTTCAGTTTCAAAGGCGCGTTTTTTCCTGTTCTTCCGGTGTGGCTTGCCGCACGTGATTGCAGTGAACCCAGGGTCCAATCCCGTCGACCTTGACAGCAGTAGGAGTGGTAAGGAGAACAACATAAGGGCCTTTCCATCTAGGTTACCCAAACCCAATCACCTGGGCCAATATCCTCGTGTATCTCTCGAATCAATTTCCCAAACATGGTTATGTAGGACACACAGGAGGGGGTCTTCCATACAGAATCTCAGAAGGGCAGCTTATAAGGGGTGTTACGTGCCTGAAAGAGTGCAAAGGGAAGGAGGGTCACCCAGTCCCCACCAGTCTCTATTGCCAACTTTGACAAAGTTTCTTTTAGGGTCCGATTCAGTCTCTCAACCTGTCCTGAGCTCTGTGGATTATATTCACAATGTAACTTCCATTTTGTCCCCAGAGCTTGAGCCAGCCCTTGTACAATCTGGCTCACAAATGCAGGTCCATTATCAGAGCCCATAGTCACCAGCAGCCCGTACCTAAGCATTATCTCCTCTAAGATCTTTTTAGCAACCACTATTGCTGTCTCTCCCTTAGCGGGGAAGGCTTCCACCCACCCTGAGAAGGTATCTACCAGAACCAACATATAGCGATACCCATACTTGCCTGGCCTTACCTCAGTGAAATCTATCTCCCAGTGTTGCCCTGGCTCTTCCCCTCAGTACCTTGTTCCCGTGTGCTGCTTTTTCCCTGTCCTCATCAGCTGGCACACTTTGCAAGCCTGGATTATCCTCAAACACTGATCAACACGCAGATTCAGTCCATATTTGCTTTCATTTATCTACTGAGTGTACCCAAGCTTCTTCTTCAGAGACTCTGGCATCTCAGGGGGAGGAGGGCGAGGGAGCCTGAAGTAGACCTTCACAGATGTGGGCAAAGAGTCCCTTCCATACACCTCTAAATCCAAGTCTCTTGAAGACCTGAGAGGCATTGCTACCCTTCTCTTTATGCAACACAGACACCATGGAATCAGCAACAGTACGTTCAAAGCAGGCAAACTTCATCATGGTGTATGGTATCTGTCTCATCCAAAGAGGAGCAACCCCCTTGTAGAGAGCCTTTAAGCCTTCTTCCTTATACATTTTGGGAGCTGCATCCCTCAGAGTGTTAGCATAACCTGGTTGGGTTTGAATTCGAACCTTAGCAGCTTCCATAGGAGCCAGAGCAATGTCAGCAAAGAATTCAGCACTGGCAGAGGCAGCCAAATACAGTGATGTGCACCACAGATAGGCATTTTCCTCTCCAAGCATGTACTTCATAAAAGCCAAACTTGCAGAGCCACTGCAGGGAGTAGCCAATGAGGGTCAGGGCCCATCCTTTGGCCAAACCATGGAAACCATTCTCTTTGAGTGTAACTGAAAATCCATTAAGAATGCCCTTGTACTTCTGTGGGTCCACCTGCATACGACATTTCACTAAATCCAGAGGAACAATAGCAGTGTGTGTCAGACCACAACTTAAGACCCCACCAAAGCCACACAGTGCATAAAACTTCGCAGAGCCATATTCACAACTGTACTCTTCTACCGCGGCGGCTCCCGCTTTCCTTTGCCCATCTTTTACATAGCCGCTCCCATCGGTGAACCATACTAGCTCACTGTTGTCTAGGGGTACATCAGTTAAGTCTTTTCGTGCCGCCAGGGCCTCAGCTGGTATCTCGCTGTAATCATGGAGCTACAAACAGCTGGAATGGCTTATTTGGGTTAGGCAGGGCAAGGACTGGGGCTTCTAGTAGGGCCTGTCTGAGTGTCTGGAAAGCCTGTTTCATTGGCTCAGCCCAAGTCCAGTTTGGGGTCTCTTTACTTCCCTCATACAAGGGCCGGCCCTTCTCAGCAAACCCCATGATCCACAGTCTGCAATATCCAACAGTTCCCAGAAACTCTCTCACCTGGCGGGGGGTCTTGGGCCTTCATGGTCTGGGTTAGCCACCTTTGCCCCTGCCTGATCTTATACCCCAAACAGGTGACCTCTTGCCGGGCTATTAATTGTGTAGCAGAAGGACCTCTGGGTGGCAAGTCCAATATTCGTAGAGGTCCTCACTCAGCGCCTCTTGAACCTCTGTGGGATTACTGGTTGGCCTTCCCCCTCAGTCCACTCAAAGGCAAATATCTCCTGGCTCTGGGCCACCAGGGGTAGGCTGAAAAAAGCATCTTTCAAGTCCAACACAGTGTATACGGGTTAGAGACAGTGGGGTGTATGTCACTCACCCGTTTGTTGACTTCTCGCAGGTAATCTGTCCCCGCTGGCTTCTTCACCGGCAGTAAGGGGGTGTTCCAAGGGGATTGACACCGCTTGAGAATTCTGGCATCCATGAGATGTCGAATGTGGGGAGTGATCCTCCACCGAGCTTCCTGGCTCATGGGGTACTATCTCACCCTCACAGGAGTTGGCTAGGCCTTTAGCTCGATAACGACCAGATGTCTGTTTGGCCAGTCCCATCCCTGCCATTTCAGCCCAGGCCAACGGGTATTTATTCATCTCTTAAGGCTAGGGATCCAAGTCCATCCGTGACTGTCATTCTCCCAGCTCTGTAGGCTTAACTGAATAAAACCCAATGGCCTCTCCTTTCTTCCACAAAATCTTAGCATAATCAGTACTGCTATGACACAGGAATGGGATCTCATTTCTCTCCATTTCCTGCTTTAACCACTCTCTCCCCAAGAGTTCTCACCTGCTTAAGCCCCTCTCTAGAAGGGACAGATGTTTTCACAATATCATCAATAGCCCACCACTGATCAGCAAGGTAAAGTGCCACAGCTGTGAGTGAGTCCTAAGGTGCAAAACAGCAAGAACTTTCTGGGTCTGATCTCCACCATAGAGAGGTACAAAGTCTACATTTGACAGGCTAATAGGCAGCAGAATTTTCCAGTTCCTCATGACTGCAATTATCCAACATAAACCCAGGACTCGGAGAGGGGTGCCAAGTCTTGACTCCCCTAGTCACTGTCTTCCCCCGCATATAGAACTCGAGTTCCAGGGGAGATTCTCTCTCTGGGTCGTACCTCTCCTCAGGTCCCTCTTAGGGCACTCATTTTTCCAGTGCCCCTGTTCTTTGCAGTAGGCGCACTGATCTTTCTTTAGGGCCTGCCTTTTTGATTTCTGTTTTTCTCCCGTCCAGGGGTCTCGAGGTTCCCTCAATTCTGTTCCGCTTTTATCCCCGCAAAAAGAATCTGGGCTAGCTCCCTCTGGTTCTTCCAGTTTTCCCTCGTTCTATATTCTCTATCTTCCTTCCTGATCTTCTCAGCTAATTCCCTTTCCTCCCATCGAATTCGTTCTTCCCTTTCTTCTGGGGTCTCCCTATTATTAAATACCTTTTCAGTAAATCCTGTATCGTCTGTTCTCCCAATCCCTCTACCTTTTGTAACTTCTTCCTAATATCTGGGGCTGCCTGATTTACAAACACTAACAGAACTGCAGCGCTGACTCCTCAGCCTGGGGGTCCATAGGCGGCTTTCTTGCTGCGGCCCGCAGGCCAGCCATCAGTTTGGCGGTACACTCGGAGACGCTTCCTACCTTCCGCTCGCTCAAAATCCCAGTTAGGCCGCAACAGAGAAAACCCCTTGTCCAAAAGATGAGGGTGGGCGGTTGGCCTCCCGTCGGCCCCTGGGACCCGTTTCCGCGCTTCTGCCAGAATTCGCTCCTGCAACAGCTGCTGACAATCGTAGTGAAAGGAGAGTTTCACCTGGTTGGGCTCTAGTTACTGAGGCTCACTTATTGTAGGACCTTCAGAGTCTGCCAGAGTGTAGCCCTGGCTGGGACTCATCAATTGCCCCACAACCATTCGCCTGTTCACTGAAACTCCTGAAAAGAGTAGGAACGAGACCAGAGACAATGCTGGCACACACACACAGACACAGACAAACACGGAGAGCCGAAGACAACCACACGGACAGACAAACGTCGGCCGATAACACAGCGCTGGGTTTTCGGGCCCCCTGACCAGACTCGGGATCAGGAGAGGAACTCTCCTTCCCACAGAGCCGGCTGCCTTCCAGCGCACTCGCTGGCCTCGGCCTTACGCCGGCTGGAGAAAGGTTTCTCCTGTGCCAGATACCTTCCTGCTTCACAGCAGGGCCCCGGAATTACTCTGGACTTCCTGTGCCAGATACCTTCCTGCTTTACAGCAGGGCCCCAGAATTACTCTGGACTTCCTGTGCCAGATACCTTCCTGCTTTATAGCAGGGCCCCGGATTTACTCTGGACTTCCTGTGCCAGATACCTTCCTGCTTTACAGCAGGGCCCCGGAATTTACTCTGGACTTCCTGTGCCAGATACCTTCCTGCTTTATAGCAGGGCCCCAGAATTACTCTGGACTTCCTGTCCTGCCTGAGACAATGCCGGCACACACACAAACATGGAGAGCCAAAGACAAACACACGGACAGCTGACAACACAGCTCTGGGTTTTCGGGCCCCCTGAGTTTTCCTGAGCACCGGTGCTATTATCTATCCTTCCCCTCTGTCCTGGAAGTGTTCTCTTCCCCCAGTAAAGGGATCCCAGACAAGCCCCCAAATGTTATGCCCGATGTCCAAATCCCCATAGCGGGAAGAGAGAAGGCCTCCAAGATAATGCAACTCACAGGAAGGGAAGTTTATTACTGACTCGAGCCAGGACTCTCTGCCCGCAACCAATGCAGTGGTGCGGGTCAGAGAGCCCCGAGCCCAAGCTGTTACACAAATTTATAGGGTGAGAAGCGGATTGGTTACACGTTTGCAAAGCACTTTCATTGGTCAATACTTTCGCGAGCGTGGGACGTTCCTGGGGGTTTCCGCCCCGTTCCTAATTTCCGAATTGGCAAACAGCGGTCAGTATTAAGTGAAAGCTAATTGGTCCTAGTTGGCTAATTGGTTGTATCCAGGTGGCCTGATAATCTTACCAAGTAGGAAGGCCTACTCCTAATCTAAGCTGCGTTACTTCTGCTCGCCTCACAGTGGCTGTCCCCCCTGCTTTACTGCATTAAATCTCTACTATACTTTCTACCTGGGTTGATGTAAGAAACTAGGGACAAATGCAGGAGATGGGAGGTGGGAGTGGTGATGTGATTGGAGGTCCCTTTCTGTTCACAAGCCAGTTGGATAACTCCCTTTCCCTCTTCTTCTCCAACTCTTTTCCAAAAGAGTAAAAGAAATCTTGCTTCAGAAAGGTCTAGTGCAGAACCTGGATCTGCCTTTTTTAAACCTACCTTTGATTTCCCTGGTTAATCTAATAGTTGCTCTGGCCGGAGCAGTACTCTCAGACAAGCACTGGGATTGCCCTTCCTCACTCTCAGCCTTTATATTCTGAGACCTCCATCCTTCCCTACAGAGAGAGGAATTAAATTTCCACCTTTCTAAACTTCTGACAGCATGTGTGATGCCCCACCCTGGGCATATATACTTGACTTTACCGTCTCAGGAGAAGTTATAATCCCCACACTCGTGGGGAAGACACCGAGGTGTTTCCTAAACCTCAATTAGGAAATAAGGTTGCCACCCACATTCTGATTACAACAGTGTTTAAGAAAAGAGCTCTGTTAAAGTGTGTGTCTTCTTGGGAATGCAAAGGCCTTTGTGGGAGGAACTTAATTTCCAGTGTGGTAAAACAGTGTGTACATGGCAAGGGGATGTATGTTATGAAGAAAGTAACTATACTCAAAAACACAGTTACAAACATATTGCAAATAATTAGTTTGCATGTCTGTTTCCCACTACACTGTAGGTTTCTTAAAGGCTGGCCTCACATTTATTATATCTGTATATGTGATAAGATATATTGTTGTTGTTCAGTTGCTCATTCGTGTCCAACTCTTTGCAACCCCATAGACTGCAGCATGCCAGGCTTCCCTGTCATTCACTGTCTCCCAGAGTTTGCTCAAACTCCTGTCCATTGAGTTGATGATGCCATCGAACTATCTCATTCTCTGTCACCTCCTTCTCCTCCTGCCCTCAATCTTTCCCAGTATCAGGTTCGTTTCCAATAAGTCAGCTCTTCACATCATATGGCCAAAGTATTTCAGCTTCAACTTCAGCATCAGTCCTTCTAATGAATGTTCAGGGTTGATTTCCTTTAGGATTGATTGGTTTGATCTCCTTGCTGTCCAAAGATCTCTCCAGAGTTTTCTTCTGCAATGCAATTCAAAAGCATGAATTCTTTGGTGCTCAGCCTTCTTTATGGTCCAGCTCTCACATCCATACATGACTACTAGAAAAATCTCAGCTTTGACTCTACAGACCTTTGTTGGCAAAGTGATGTCTCTGCTTTTTAATACACTGTCTAGGTTTGTCATAGCTTTTCTTCCAAGAAGCAAGCGTCTTTTAATTTCATGGCTGCAGTCACCTTCTGCAGTGATTTTTGGAGCCCAAGATAATAAAGTCTGTCACCATTTCCATTTTTTCCCTATCTATTTGCCATGAAGTGATGGGACCGGATGCCATGATCTTCATTTTTTGAATACTGTTTTAAGCCAGCTTTTTCACTCTCCTCTTTCACCTTCATCAAGAGGATCTTTATTTTGCTTTTGCTTTCTGGCCATTAGGGTGATGTCATCGGCATATCTTAAGTTATTGATATTTCTCCTGATTCCAGCTTGTGATATTACATCTATATATGTGATAAAATGTATTATATCGTATTGTATTCCCCAGCCAGCAGCTCATATCAGTTCATTAATTGGTTTGTTGATAGAACCAGACTCTGGCAGTGATTTGGTGAGTCTAGCTTTGTAAGAATTCCATAATCTTAGATTTGAAGATGAAGGGTTTATGGAGGTTCTCTGTTAACTTGTTTATACCACCAATGACTTAAGGAAATTTTATGAGGTCTATTGTCAACAGCCATTCTTGAAGCAATTATTAACACCTAATTAATTGGGAGGAAAATCTTTCTCAACTCAACAGCCTTCAAATGCCATCTGCATTGGCTATATTTCAAAAAACATTTCAGGATGGAATCCAGCCTTTCTAACTCTCACTGAGCATGCTGGTTTCTACATGACTTCTCCTCGGGGCTTCTCTTTCTGATAATTATCACTGTAAGATGTTTGGTCAACATGTGTAGTACTCAGGACTAATTAAAGTTGGGGAAAGTGAATGATGAAGTAACCATCCCAGGGCAACTACTGTTTCCTTCTCCATTCTAGTTGTTCTATTTCACTGTGAGCATTTTCCTCAACCAGAAAAAGTGCCAATCAGATTCCAAAGTGATTTAGATCTCAATTGATAGCTTTAACTATTCAATATAAAACTTACAGTATCTGGGCTCTCTAGATGCCTTACTGATGAATTAACCTCACTAGACATGTAATATAACCAACTTTGCTTTCAAAGTTGAAATGGCTTTAGGAATGTAAAGACCTTTATGGGAGAAACTTAATCTCCAATATATTAAAATAGTATGCACATTGCAGAGATGTATTGTGAATAAAATAATTATGTTCAAAAACATTGTAAAGACCATGAAGTCAGTCCTTGTAATGCCTTTTCTCTTTCATTCATGAATTACAAGTGAATAAATCTTAAACTAATAAGGTAGAGATGGAAGAAAACTCAGACTTATCATGCCAGTGTGGCCCAGGAATCCAACAACACATTAAAAGGATCATCCACCATGACCAAATGGAATTGATCACTGGGATGCAGTAATGGTTCAATATATGTAAATAATTTAATGTGATACATCACATTAACAGAATAAAGGATGAAAATCATGATTGTCTCAATAATTGTCATAAAAGCACTTGACAAAATTTAACTCTCTTCATGACAAATACCCTCAACAAACAGAAAAGTAGGAAAGTACATCAGCATAAAACAAACCATGTATGAAAAGTCCATAGCTAACATCATAGTCAGAGGTGAAAAACTGAAAGCTTTTCTTTTAAGATCAAGAGAGAAGGCAGGAATGCCCATTTCTCACCACTTCTGTTTAACCTAGTATTGGAGATTCTAGGTGGAGCAGTTAGGCAAGGAAAACAACAAACTACCTAAAAAAGACATCAGGGAAACAGCCCCATTCACAGTAGCACTAAAAAGAATAAAATACTTAGGAATAAACTTAAGCAAGAAGGTGAAAGTCTCATATACAGAAAACTACAAAAGACTGATGAAAGAAATTAAAGAACACACAAACAAATGGAAAGACCGCCCATGTTTATGGACTGGGTTGGGAGATTTAATATTGTTAAAGTGTCCATACTACCCAAATCAATGCAATCTCTATCAAAATCCCAATAGCATTGTTTAGAAAAATAGAAAAAAAGTTCTGTGATTCACATGGGACCACAAAAAGACCATGAATATCCAGATAAATCTTGAGAAAGAAGAAAAAATCTGAAGGCACCACACTTGTTGACTTCAAATTATATTACAAAAGTACAGTGATCAAGCATAAAGACAGGCATATATACCAATGAAACTAAATAGAAAGCCCAGAAACAAATTCACACATATGTGGTCAGCTGGTCTTTAACAAGGCTTCCAAGAATACACAATGGGGAAAGGATATTCTCTTCAACAAATAGTTCTGGGATATCTGTATATTAACATGCCAAAGAATGAAGCTGAGCCCTTATCTTACAGCATACACAAAAATCTATTTAAAATGGATTAAAAACTTAAATGTAAGACCTGAAACTGTAAAACTCCCAGAAGA